>NC_133661.1:87845088-88080088 GCF_037893015.1 Macrotis lagotis | reverse complement strand
TCCCATGGAAGATTCAGAAGATACCAGAATCAAAGCTTCTGTATCCAAAACCTCCAAGAGAAGTAGAAAAATGGTCTCAGGCTATGAATGAGCTCAAAAAACTTTGAAAAGCAATTAAGGGAGGTAGAGGAAAAATAGGGAAGAGAAATGAGAGCAATGCAGATAATTCATGAAAACCAAATCAGCAGCTTGGTGAAAGAAATACAAAAAATACTGAAAAAAGTAATAAGTTAAAAATCAGTTTAAGGGGGCAGCTAGGTGGCACAATGGATAGAGCACCAGCCCTAGAGTCAAGAGTACCTGAATTCAAATCTGGCCTCAGACACTTAATAATTACCTAGCTGTGTGGCCTTGGGCAAGCCACTTAACCCCATTGCCTTGCAAAAAAAAACATTTTATACCAAATGGAAAAAGCAACACAAAAGGCAAATGAGGAGAAGAATGCCTTAAAAAGCAGAATTGCTTATCTCCTGGAAAAGGAGATAAAAAAGCCCTCTGAAGTAAATAATTTCTTCAAATGCAGAATGGAACTAAAGAAATCCAATGACTTTGTGAGAAATCAGGAAGAAATAAAACTATTCCCCCAAACCCCCAAATTAGAAGAAAATATGAAATAACTCAGTGGAAAAAAAAAACTGACTTTGAAAACAGATCCAGAAGAGAAAATTTTAAAATTATTGGGCTACCTGAAAGTCATGACCAGAAAAAGAGCCTAGACTTCATTTTTCAAGAAATAATAATATACACTAAAAACAAACTAGATGATTTTGATTACATTAAATTAAAAAGCTTTTGCACAGACAAAACCACTGTAACCAAGATCAAAAGAAATGTAGTAAACTGGGAAATAATTTTTACAACTAATGTTTCTGACAAAGTACTCATTTCTAAAATATACAGAGAACTGAGTCAAATTAAAAAAAACATTCTCCAACTGACAAATAGTCAAAGGATATGCAAAGGCAATTTACAGATGAGGAGATCAAAGCAATCCATAGTCATATAAAAATTGCTCTAAATCATTAATTATTAGAGAAATGCAAATTAAAGCTTCTCTGAGGTACTACCTCACACCTCTCAGACTGGCCAGTAGGTACAGAAAGGATAATGATCATTGTTGGAAGGATTGCAGGAAATCTGGGACACTATTACATTGTTGGTGGAGCTCTGAATTCATCCATACTTTCTGGAGAGAAATTTGGAACTATGCCCAAAGAGCAATGAAAATGTGCATATCCTTTGACTGGGTCTATACCCTGAAGAGATAATGAAAAAAGGCTAAAAACATCACTTGTACAAATATATTCAAAGCAGCCCTATTTGTTGTGGCAAAGAATTGGAAATCAAGAAAATGTCCTTCAGTTGGGGAATGGTTTAGCAAACTGTGGTATATGTATGTCAGGGAACCCTGTTATTCTATTAGAAACCGGGGGGATGGGAATTCAGGGAAGCCTGGAGGGATTTGCATGAACTGAGCAGAACCAGAAAAACACTGCAGGGGTGGCTAGGTGGCGTAGTGGATAAAGCACTGGCCTTGGAGTCAGGAGTACCTGGGTTCAAATCCGGTCTCAGACACTTAATAATTACCTAGCTGTGTGGCCTTGGGCAAGCCACTTAACCCTGTTTGCCTTGCAAAAACCTAAAAAGAAAACACTGTACGCCCTAACAGTAACATAGAGGCAATGATCAACCTTGGTGGATTCACTCATTTCATTAGTGCAACAATCAGGGATAATTTGTGGCTGTCTGCAATGGAGAATACCATCTGTATCCAGATAAAGAACCATGGAGTTTGAACAGAGTCCAAGGACTATTTCCTTTAAGTTAGAAAAAAACTGATATCTGTTGTCTGATCTTGCTATCTCTTATACTTTATGTTTCTTCCTTAAGGATATGATTTCTCTCTCATCACATATAATTTGGATCAATGTATACCATGGAAACAATGTAAAGACTGACAAATTGCCTTCTGTGGGGGGTGGGGTGGGGGAGGAAGTAAGATTAGGGGGAAAAATTATAAAACTCAAAATAAATAAAATCTTTAATAGAAAAAAAGAAATAATAATATAGCAAAATTGCCCTGAGATTCTAGAAGCAAAAGGTAAAAATAGAAATTGAGGGAACCTACTGATCACCTCCTAAAAGAAACCCCAAAAGAAAAACTTCCAGGAATATTATAGCCAAATTCCAAAACTCCCAAGTCAAAGAGAAAATACTAAAAAGTTTTCTGAAACAAACAGTTCCACTACCATGGCTCAATAGACAGGATTACACAGGATCTGGCAGCATCTACATTAAGGGCTCATAAGCTTTGGAATATGATATTCTAGAAGGCAAAAGATCTCAGTTTACAACCAAGAATCACCTACCCAGCAAAACTGAACATCCTCTTTCAGGGAAAAAGATGAACTTTCAATGAAACAGAGGACTTTCAAACTTTCCTACTGAAACAACCAGAAAATTTAACAGAAAATTTGGTCTCCAAGTACAGGACTCAGGTGAACCATAGAGAGGGAAGATGAGAGGGACTAGCTATGAGGATCTTAATGATGTTAAACTGTTTGTATTCCTGCATGGGAAGAAGATACTAATAATTCATATGAACTTTCTCATTTATAAGAACAGTTAGAAAGAGTATATGGAAGGAGCTGAAAATAATGGTATAATGTAATTAAAAGATGGAGTCAATGGGTGACAAAGGAAAGTACGGGGAGGGAAGAGAAAGGAAAGGAAGAAGGGAATAAGATGTTTCACCTAAGAGACAAGAAAAAGCTTTTTCAATGGAGTGGAATAGGGAAAGGTGAGGGGGAAATGAGTGAGCCTTCATTCTCATCAGAAATGGCTCAGAAAGGAAATAACATACACACTTAATAGGGTATAGAACTCTATCTTACCATAGAGAAAAATGAGAGAAAGGGATGGAATAAATGGGAATGGGGGAAGGGAAGGGGGGAATAGGTGATAGAAGAAAGGGAAGATCATGGGAGGGGGTATTCAGATACAATACACTTTTGAACAGGGACAGGGTGAAAGGAGAGAGAGCATAGAAAAAATGAGAGTGGGAATAAATAGAATGGAGGGAAATACAGCTAGTAATAGCAACTGTGAGAAAAATATTGAAGCAACTTCTCTGGTGTACTTATGATAAAGAAGGCAACTCATCCCAGAGACAGAGCTATTGGAATCTGAACCCAGACTGATGTACATTTTTTTTTCTCTCTCACTATTCTTGAGGTTTCTCATCTTTTGGAGGGGGTTATGTTTACTTTCATAACAAGATTATTGTAATAATATAAATTAAATAAACCAAAAATAATAAAATACACAATTTCAACTACATAAAAAAGAAAAGGTAGAGAGTGCAAGGCAACTAGGTTGCAACAGTGGATATAGCACTGACCCTTGAGTCAGGAGGACATGAGTTCAAATCTGGCCTCAGATACTTAATAATTACATAGCTGTGTAACCCTAGGCAAGTCATTTAATCCCATTGCCTTGCAAAAAAAACAAACAAAAAAAGGGAGTGAAAATAATTGAGGGAAGATGCCATTTCTTTGCAGTTGAAAAACATGGAGATTTCTACAGTAGTCCCACTTTAAGAATGAAGACCCTTTTAAGGTTATTAAGCAGAAAAATAAAAGAATTAGGATAATAAACAGTTATGGCCCCTGATGGTAAGGCAAGTGAGGAAACTCAGAAAGTTTTTCTTCTGCCTGAGAATGGAGACCTACCTAAGAAACTGACAGTAAGAAATTATTCCTGGGAATTTCAGACTTGTCCATCTTCTGAGGATGAGGCATTGCTTAAAAAGGTGGAAGCTCTTGAATCAAAGGAGCCATTCCTACAGAGAGCTTGAATATCAAAATTGTACCTAAGAACAACACTCTAAATAGGTGCAAATTGGCAATTTCTCTGCATAGAAGCCATGTCCCCCAGAAGAACAATTTTGAGAGACTTAGGTTGAGTAGGCTAGAAGGCACCTAGGACACCCTGTCAGAAAAAAAACCTATAAGGCTGTAAGATAACCTAAGAGGGATGGAGCCTAGGCAGTGGATAGGTCCAGAGAGGCAAAGCCAGATGTTAACTGGTATTAATGCATACAAACTTTAGCTGAGATGCTTGAGGGCAATGGATCAGAAAGATCCCTTATGCTAATATTGTCTCTACTGCTGTGACTGTCTCCATGGACAAAGGAGACAAGTCTGTTGAGTTCTCCCTAAATGTGGAGCAATGTGTTCAGAGACTGATATAGAGAGCGAGGTTGTGAATTCTGAGAATACAGGAAAAATTCCATGATCCTTGTGCACCTGAAGTCCTCCAATCTATGCAGACACAGGAATGATTGCCAACAATGTCCTAGGTAGGACAGGTATTCCTGAGCTACAAGAATCAATGAAAACCTCAACACTCAGCCTCAGCAGACTCCAAAGCTTTCTTGAGGGTGGACCATGAGAGCAAAACAGGATTATAGACCACTAGTGCTGAGCTGCAGTCACAGAACCTGAGACAATCAGGTAAGAGATGGAGCAGGGCACAATCCAATTCTCCTCTGGGAAGCAGAAAACCAAGGGAATGGAAGGCATGAAATCCTAATATAGGAACATTTCCATCAGGGAATCATCAGAATAATAGATTCACCTTATGTTTTAATTGTGGAGTAGATGGACATACATATAGTGGATGTACTGGTAAAGAGAATTCAGCCCTAGTCATGAAGAAGTTAAAATCTTCTGATCCAAATTTGGGAAACCAGAGAAGGGAAGACAATCACATTAACTTCAACATCAATTCCTTATGGGTCTATCCCACCTAGATTCATAGGACCTTTAGGAAGAGATGAAGGTAAAAACTGAAAATGGTATTGCAATGCTGTAGATCTAAAGTTACTATAATTTTTCAATCTTCTTATGATAAGTATTGGGTAAAATACCTTCAAAGCCTATGATAAGGCTTGAGTTTGGTGGTTTGAGTGAAAAAGATTATTTATACCTTGTTTACATCCAGTTGAACTTGAAAATTCCTAAAGAAATTGTTGGTATCAATAGAAAAGTGGTTACCCTGACTCTAGCATGTTCAGACCCTCCAACACTCATTCACCAGAGCATTCACACTGATTGAAACTAATTCTAGTCATTTGACAGGAGTAGGGTGCGAAGAGTGAAGGAAAGAGGATAAAAAGGGAAAAAATTATATGAAAACTTTGTTGTATATTTGGAGGGAATAGCAAGTTGTACATAATAGATTTCCAGTCTCATATGCAATCATCCTTTTATTATACACAGCCACTATGGAAATTCTAGTTTCTAGTTGTTCTGTGAATTGAAAAATAAAATAAATTTGAAAAAAAAAAGACCGCAAGCGACAAGCTAGAATTCAGTACCTGCACACTCTGACCATTCATGTAGACTGTGCAGAGGCTTCCAAAACAATAGAGGCAAGAGGTTTAAGTAAACATCACAGGAGTCCAAAATGTTCACCCTCTGGGCTGGATCCTCAGGTATTTGACTTTGGTGACTCCCCAGTACCATACGAGTGAAAGACTAGGTTGAATTTATAACTGAGAAAGAGGAGAGGCATTTATGGGATATAAATTGTACTTGAGATTGAGGAAGATTCCTCTGTCTGTGTTGGAAGATCTCAGAAATCATCTCAAAGAAATGGTGGTTAATGTTATAGTCACAGAACCTAGCAATTCTTAATCATCCCCTATAGTGATGGTGTCTGAAGAAAATGGAAAGATACATTAAATATGTGTTGATTACTTTGAAAGTGGACCAGTAAAGTATATCACAGATGCAAGATATCTTGGATTGTCTGCTAGGTATCCAGGGGGTCTTCCATCTTAGATATGTGTAGTAGATACTACCAGATTCCTATGTCTGAGAAAGACAAGAAAAAGGTTGCTTTCATTTATCCAGAAACAAGTTAGTTGATTGTTGGAAAACTAATTAATATAAAATAATTGGGACACTGAGCAATGTGTCTGTTTATAAAATAGGGTCAGATAATAGAGAGGGATCTGGAGACTTTGCACTGAAATTGTCTCTTGCCCATAGGAAATTTAGTTGAACTTTTTAATAAGTAGAGGGAGAGAACTGATGGACATTCACCTAGGAAAAGGCTGAGAAAGGGGAGACAGTGCCCTGTATACCATCTGTAAGAATGAAGTATCCAGTGAAAGAAATTATGTATTATTACAGAGAATTAAACCCAGAGACAGCTCCTTTCATCCTCCAAACTGATACATAGCCTCATAGGGTACTGATACAATCCACAGAGCTCGAATATATTGGCAAATTAAAATGCTGGTCAGCACAAGTATAGACTCAGAAGTCTATAGAGATCCGATGATCAAAGCCAACTACTAAATCTTGTATGGGAGCAGAAAGATCAATCAGTAATAAGAGACCTAGACCTGTTACACAGTCACTAGGCTAAGTTAAAATGTTACAGGTAAACTGGAAAACCTAGTTACATATGTATCTAGGTGATGATACTAGACATTGCCCACATGAAAAGTGACATACATGGAATTGAATGCTCTCTGCCACATATGTGAATTATTTCATGCTTAAGTGAACTTATTTTTTATTTCTCTGTTATGCTTCTTTGACTAAGTTTTATATTATGTTCCTGCTCTAGCATTGTCTGTACATTGTTTTGTTTCTAAACTATGACTTAAAATTAAGTTGTATTTTATATATAGGTCTATGGATAATATTTTTGTTACAGCTAATTTTGTTAGTTGTGCTTATTGGATGGACTTCAATTGATTGCAATGTACTTAGTACATTGATATGCATGTGTTTCATGCATTCATATGCATGAAAAGTGCATGTGTTTATATTCAGTGTGTAGTTATTCATGTTGTCATTGTAGTAGTCTCCCAGGTGATGCTCTGTATGGTGCCACATCTACTGCATTTATAGTTAATGTGCATTTGTTTTATTTCAGTTTCAATAGCATCAAAGGTGGGATGCTAGGAAAATCATTCACGGTTTGTTTATTTGGTTTTTTTTAACAGCAATGATGCTTGTGTTTATATTGTCTGTTTACAGGTTTTTGACCCTACCCCAATTAATCTTTGCAAGGGGCTGCAAAGAGTTTCAGCCCTTTGGTATGGGATTCTCTCTCTATTGGTGGAGATCAATATCCTGTGCTTGTATGAAGGGCAGGGAGAGCTGGTGAAAGTCAAAGAGAGGAGAGTTCTTTAGTTCTCTTTGAGTCACTAACCTGAACAGCCCTGAAATTGCTTGGAGGAAGAATCACCTTGATCTGCCATCAGGATCTGGCAGAAACTTTAGAAGAGGGGGGGAGTCAGAGATTGGACAAGTGGCCTTTAGTGAGTACTCTTTCTAGGACAGTGTAGAAAAAGTAAAAATGAATTTTGTTCCTTGTCCTATAATGGATAGTTTTGAAGATACACAGTGAATGGCTTGTACAGGGAAGCTTAGGCACAAGGAGACTCATACATCATACTATGTATAACAGGAAGGTATTAAAATTTCTTTTATTTTTGGATAGAATTGTCAATTCAACAAATATTTATTGGGCATTTAAATGTGCAGTTCACAGTACTGAGATTGGAGATACAAAGATATTTAGAGGAGAAAAATCTCAGAGACCATCTAGTCCAACTTCTACATTTTTAGATAAGAAAACCCCGAGGCCCAGAGATAAGATTTGCCCAAGGCCACCAAGATAGTAAGTATCCGAAGTGGAATTTGAATCCAGGTCCTCTGACTCCAAAAGTCATGTATGATGATACCCTATAAAGTTCAAGGAACTTGTCATCTAGTAACAGAGATGTTATACAAATCAATAATCAAACATGCTGAGTACTTAAGGGCAGAATCAAGTGCTATGAGAGACCCACAGAGGCAGAGCTGACATCCAGCTAATTAGGATGAGAAGACATCTAAGCATGTGAAAGAATTCAACAGGGATATATGGAGAAGGCTAAAATAGCAACCCAGGAACCAGGAAAGAGAAGCTTCCAGTCCAGTGGAATAGAGAAGATATAAGCATGAATAAAAAAGAGAGGAAGCCTTTTCACAAACCCATTTCCACAAGAAGCCAGGGTTCTCTGAGGTCAATAGACATGACCTATAAACTTCTCTTTACCATTAGCTTGTATAACCCTTAAGAAATAATTTTGTCTGAAATTGTAAAATGAAGGTGTTTACCCTTCCAGCTCTAAATTCTATGATTCTTTGTACTTACTTATGGTGTGAAGGATAACACCATGCATCTTAAAGGGGCACCAAATAGAAAATGTCAGTGTTTAGTCCCTTGTGGAATTTTAAGTATCAGTGCAGGGATATTTTTTGGGGGGTGGGGGTAGGACCTTCCTCAAATTACAATGGATAGGTGATCACCTATTCATGTACTATTAGAGCTTACTATAAACTGAAGAAAGCAATGTGTATTAAGAGAGAAAAATAGATTTAGAGATTTCCTTGCCCTTTATCAAACCAGGACCCAAGAATCTTTCCCCTGCTAATACTTGTGGCAATCCTCTCTTCTGTAACATTGAGGTTTCTTCTTCTTCTGAAATGCTCCTGCCTTCACAACCCATAACTCTTCAGGGTGCTTCAGAGACTGCCTTTTGGATGAATGGCATTCAAAGGACTCTCTGGCAGTTACCAAAAGTCTTTGAAAAATGAGAAAGCTTTCCTAAGGCAATGTCTTGTGAAAATCCATGCCTGTCTTCTGGATTTATGAATATACAGGTATTTCCATTCTATGAAGGTGCAAAATTTGACCTGCTGTCAAATGATCATCATCCAGGTGGGAAGAGTCTCTTGATCTTTTTTTTTAGGTGTTTTGTAAGGCAAACGGGGTTAAGTGGCTTGCCCAAGGCCACACAGCTAGGTAATTATTAAGTGTCTGAGACCGGATTTGAACCCAGGTACTCCTGTCTCCAGGGGCAGTGCTTTATCCACTACGCCACCTAGCCGCCCCTTCTTGATCCTTTTTTAGGGAAATGCATTTTGAGTAATGAGGCATATGACTAAGAGATGGAACACCATAGATTATAATGTACATAGAAATTGAGCTTTGAAACATATCCCATTGCATGAAGGAGATACAGTTTGGAGAGACCTCTCTTCCTTTCTCTCCTTTATCTTGGAGACATCAAAAATGAAGATAATAGGGATTTCCAAAATCAGCTGGTCCTGCCTCTTCATTTAACACTGAGGAAACCAAGGTTCAAGGAAGTGAAATGTCTTCTCTAAAGTTACACAACCAACTAACCCACGGTCAATATATCAAGCCCTTCTTTCCTTTTTTTTGGTTTTGCTTGCCTTTGACTAAAACTCTGGGAACTTCAGCTTTTTTTTCCCCCAAGAGGAAAAGCATAGTATAGTTATCAACTAAGTAATCTTGGGGTAAAATTTCCTCTGCTCCCTCCAGGCAATCTCCTTCAAGGACCAGAAACAGAAACAAGCTCAACTGACTCTAGATAAGCAGTACTGGACAGAACCTGATCTCAATCTCCTATCATCCCTGGCTCCCACAGTAAGGATAATCCTAGAGCAGCCCAGCCAGGAGCCCCTTCCAAGGCAAATACTATTGGACAAATATCATGACAAGGAGGGAAGGGAAGGAAACTCAAGGCAAAGGCTAACATGATACTACAACTGAACCTCTTCTCCTTTCCCACAACTTCCCTTCAGGACTCAGTCTTCCATTGCTAAGTAACACAGCTCATTTCAACTACTGACTCTCCAACCAAAATCTGACACTTTCCACCTCGTTGCTCTCCATGGTTACCATGCTGCACTGTTTAGGAGTGGAATTGTACATAACTCTTCTCTTCCATAGCAAGGAAAGCTTTGGAGAGAACTCTTCTGGGCCTGTAGCAACTCCGTCATGTGGTACTGAGCTAGGTTCAAGTTCTGAATTATTTTCACACCAAACAGGAAAGGAGAGTTGTTTCTTTTGCCACTATGATACAAAGAACACTAAAGTGAACAACATAGTCCTACCTCTCTGTGATCTAATTCAAGTCACTTTCCATTCTGGACTTCTGTAAAATGAAGTTGGACTAGAAAAAAATAATTTCTGTCTCATAAATGCTCTTAAACCTATGGACCTTCTTTCAGAATAATGTTTTTAAAAAATACAAAATAAGAGATAAGAGATTACAAAGGAAATCAAATATATTAAAATATGATTTAAAAAATATGAAACTGGTTCACATATCCTGGGGTAAAAAAACCTGAGTTAGATGATCTCTAAGATCCCTTCAGCCTTAAGAGTTTATGACTCAAGATACCATCTTTGAATTCCAGGCTCCAGAATTTCACATCTTCCATACAGTGTCATGAGAATTTAGGACTATTGAGTCACCATGATTTGGCTACAATGGCCTTGTAGCAGCAGCCACCACTCTTGTCTAAATGGCCTATCTTTATTGTCTATGTCATGACTGAATCCAAGATGTTTTCCTACCCTAGACTATAAGGCCCTTTTCTCACTAATTTTTTCATGTTCTACTTTGTATTATAATTATTTGTGGAAGTGTTTTATCTTCCCATTGTACATCAAGCTTCATGATGGCAGTTACCATGGTTTATTTATTCTTTTACCTTTACTATCTTTGGTGGAATGAGTTTTGCTCCTGGAATTAGAACACCTTAAAATGTGAACTTTTCTTTGTAGGTTCTATTCAATTCAATAGGCATATATAGGTCTTTTAGGTGCCAGTCACTCTACTCATTATTAAGAAAATAAGAGTGAAAAGGATATGATTCCTATATTTTCCTGGGAGAAAAGCAATAAAAATACAGATGAACAAATTCAAGCTATAAAAGATGGATAGAGATTTAATATATATATATATATATATATATATATCCATCTATTTATATGCCAACATACATATATATATATATATATATATATATATATATATATCATCCCCAAAAATGTTGTGGGGGGAACCATTAATTTAGCCCCACGCTAATTTTGAAGGGGTGGATCAGGAAATTTCTTGAAAAGGAGATGACATTTCAGGTGAGCTGTAAGGAAAAGTGGAGAAGCCCAAAATTTCAGGTGAGAAGAGAGAACATTCTAGTCATAGGGATCAATGTAGGCAACAAGGAGGGAGACAGTATATTATGATTGATGCC
Organism: Macrotis lagotis; assembly: GCF_037893015.1. Taxonomy (NCBI): domain Eukaryota; kingdom Metazoa; phylum Chordata; class Mammalia; order Peramelemorphia; family Peramelidae; genus Macrotis; species Macrotis lagotis. The sequence goes on along the minus strand of NC_133661.1, from coordinate 88,068,950 downwards.
TAGTGTACAGGCTTATTTGTATAGAACAAAGAACGTGGGAAAAGTGATGCAAAATTAATCTGGAAAGATAGATTGGAACCAAGTTGGGGTGAAATTTAAATGCTAAACAGAAGAGTGTGAATTTTATCCAGGTAATGATAGGGAGTTGTTGAAGATTCTTAAGCACAGGAATGAACTGTGCTTTAGTAGGAATATCTATCTGGCAGCTCATGGATGATGGAGAGTGGTCAGAGGTTGGGAAACCAATTAAGAGGTTATTATACTAGTTTATATGAGAGATGATGAGAACCTAAAATGATGGGTATATGAGTAGAGTAAGGGTGAATGGGAGAGATATTGTGGAGGTTGATCCTTGATAAATATTTGTTGAATTATGAGGATCAATAAGTACTAAAGAAGTCGAAGTTAGATCTTCCTCCTCCAAGAAGGCAAAATAATCATAGTTATCATTTATGCAGAGCTTTAAGTTTCATCCTCACAACAACCCTAGAAGGGAGGTGGTATTATTAGTCCCATTTTTCAAATTAGGAAATTGAAATTGAGAGTCTTAAGTGACTTAACAGCACCCTGTCTATTGTACTACCTAGCTACTCTAATCAGAAATCACAGATCAGTCCAACAATCTGAATGGATTGTGTAGTGGGAAAGGGTTGAACACTCTAGGTTATAATTCCAGTCTATGCCTGGAAATAGTTAACTATGTGATCTCAAACAACTTGCTAGACCTCTCTGTGACACAACTTCTTTTTTTCAAGCTCTATAGCTCCCTTCCAGGTCTATGAATTTACATTCATTGAAAGAAGCAGCATGGTACAATGGGAAGAACCCTGAACCTCAAGTCAGGAAGACCTGGGTTCAAATATCACCTCTGAAACTTAATATCTAGAGGACCATGAACAAGGCATTTAACCTCTGACCTTATTTACTCATCTGTGAAATAGGAATAATAATACCCTGTGGTTTGTATGAGGATCATACGAGATAAAGTCTGCCAAATTCTATGCAATTCTTATAAGTATTGTAAAAATATTGTTATTAGGGTCAATGATTTGGGAGTTCCCAATTGTTACTAGGTTGAAGATAGAGGGGGTCATTTTATCTTCAACTTTGTATTCTCTTGATTTTACTCTTTGTTGTATATCATGACTAGAAGAGTTCCTTGAGAAAATCTACAAATTTACACAAGTTCTGTGTAAATCAACTCTTGTAAATTTATAATGAGAATTAGTTATGGGGATAGGCTGGGTAAAAACAAACATTTGTTGACTACTTTAGGGTTTACGCAACATTTATACACATTAGCCTACTTGCAGGATCATGTAATCTTAGTAGAGGTTTTGATGACCATCTAGTTCATTATCTATCCCTGCTGCTACATGGCTGACAAGTGGTCATCTGGCCTCTGCTTAGCTACCTCCAAGAAAGATGAACCTACTTCCTCTCAGAGCAACCCAGTCCACTTTTTTTTGCATTGCTCAAATTGTTAGAAAGCTTATTCTTTACATGAAGCTTGAAGACTTCCTTTCTAAACCAATTTTAGTACCTGGGCAGTATCATCTGGCCTAATGTCCAAGTTTCTAAATCAGAGATATCTTCTAAACTACGAAAAATGTTTTAAAATAATCTTAAAACTCCTTAAAAAGATTTACAACAATTCTATGAGGAAAGTAGAGCAAACATTATTATCACTAGTTTATAAATGAATAAAATGAAGTTTAGCAAGATTAAGCTACTTTCTCAAAGTCACAAGTAAATGGGAAGACTGCAATCTAGGTCTGCTAACATTCTCTCTGGATTCATTGCATTATTTTTACTCTTCTTCATGCTTTGTGAAATAACACTGGCATTAATTATTACAAATTATAAAGTCTAGGGAAAGAAAATCTCAGCACACAACCCCCCAAAAAGGAGTATCTTATTTTGCTAACTGCTTAAACATAAAACTCCAACAGAAAGAAATTGTTCCCATGACTCATATTTTTCATCATTTGATCATTAAAAAGTGATGGCTATAAACCTATAAAGTACCTAAACTGAACCTTTTAACAATCCATGAGCAATCCTATCATTTCTTTAATAGAACTCGCTGACCAGACCTTTCTCCAATGCCGTTTGTCATTTTCAGCATGCAATAATCAATAACTGGGCTTGGAAATAAATAATATAACAGTCACAATATATTATCTTTCATGTTGGGCTTATACTAACCATGAAATGGAACTGGGAAAGGTGAAAACTTTAGTAAATACTTTAAAAAGGAGAAGAATGCCCCAAATCTGAGACTCTAGGTAAACTAGAAGCTCACTAGCATTTTGTACCTCAAATGCTTAATTGTTCTTTTAAATGTCTACTTCATTGGAGTCAGTTAAGTGGTGCAGTGGATATAGCATTGGCTCTGGAGTTGGCAGGACCTGAGTTCAAATCCAGAATCAGACATTTAATAATTACCTAGCTGCATGACCTTGGATAAGTCACTTAACTCCATTGCCTTGTTTAAAAAAAGGCTATGTCACAAAATCATAAGCACAGAATTGAAAGGATATATGTTTTATCTATGTGTAGAAAGTTTTATACCAATATGGTAGACTATACCATTACATACCAGTTATAACATGGTTTAATATGATTTTGGTTCAGTTATACTGCTAATCAAATCAGGTACTACTAAACATAAAAGGGTTGATAAAACATAGTTGGCCTATAATTTCATCATTAGATATCTCCCTTACATTTAGCAAGAGAAGCAGTCTTTTTTTACATATATGATGGATTTTCAAAAGCTAATTCAATGGTTTCAAGGATAAATATTAATAAAATCACAGAATCTTTAAGGAGGAAGGAACTTCTGAATCCATTTAGTCCTCTCTGTATTGGTTTCTTGGTCATCCAGACTTAAATTTCTCTTCTTGAGGAAAACCCATTCCCTCCCAAAGTAGTCCATGGCACTGTAGGATATTTTTAATTATTATGCAATTTTCCTTTCATCAAGCTTTTTTTTTTCATCTTCTAATGATTGATGTTCTCTTGCTACATTCTGTACATATCAAATTCTATTTTAAATATATGAAGAGAACTGTCTATTGAATGGAAAATAATATTTATTGAGAATTTTAGGATTTACAAAACAGTAATATATTTTTATATTTTGTCAAATTACAAAATCTCAAAATTTCATACAGTCCAACTTCCATTTCACTTAGAATCTTCTCTGCAAGATGGCTGACAAGTGGTTAGCTTGAAAACCTATATGGAAAGGAAACCAACTACCTCTCAAAGCAACCCAAAGACCTAGGTCAGTTTTTCAGGCCCAAGGAGAATCCTTTTAAGGCTCAATTCCTACTTCCTTTTCTGATTCATTCCTCCTGCTAGAAACAACTTCTATTGTGTCATCTGTGTATATGTTTGTTCTCAGTAGAAGATAAGCTCTGTGAGAGTTGAGTTTTTTCCATTTCTATTTTTGTATCCCTAACATCTAGTACAGTGTCTGACAAAGAGTAGGTGATTAATAAGATGCTCATTGAATTGAATTGAATCCCAAATCTAATTCTATTGCAGATATTCCACAAAATAATTCAATTAGTCAACCAACAAAACTCTACCTTGTGTACTATGCTATCCTGGGTATGATTGAGCAGATCTCTGACCACAAAGTTATTAAAGCTTAGTTAATAAAAGTCACAGAAAATGAATAAATATAAATAAAGAGGGAGAGAAAGAGAGAGTTATAATTCAGTACCAGGACATTGCTCTCAGATATTATAGAAAGGTAGCCTTAAGAAAGAGCCTGGCTAGGGCGGCTAGGTGGTGTAGTGGATAGAGCACTGGCCTTGGAGTCAGGAGTACCTGAGTTCAAATCCAGCCTCAGACACTTAATAATTACCTAGCCGTGTGGCCTTGGGCAAGCCACTTAATCCCATTGCCTTGCAAAAACTAAAAAAAAAAAGCCTGGCTCAAATAAAAATATGCAATAGAGTAGAAGAAATCCAACATATCACTACAAGTTGCAGAACTTTAACATTTCCCATTTACCAAGTAAGACACAGTCACAAGGGCTAGAATTATATAGCAAATTATAGAATCACAGAATTTGAGAGTTGGAAAAGACCTTAGTATCCAAATAATATAACTCATATCCAAAATGGATCTTTACTATGACATCCCGAATATGTTTTCCTCCATCTTCTGCTTAAAGAATTTCAAGGAGGGACAGGTCTAAATGTTAAGTTCTTCCTAACATCAAGACTAAATTTTCTTCCTTGAAATTTCTATTCATTACTCCTGGTTTTGACCTTCCGAGGCCAAAAAAAAAAAAAGAAAAAAATCTCTCCACCCATTAAAATATTTGAAGTCAGCTTTCATTAACCTCCTGAGTCTTCTCTACAAAATAAGAGAATTCCTCTCTCCTCTCAGTTTCTCCACCAAATCTAATATGTAACAAACTCAAGGCCTTTCACTATCCTGGCTGCCTTTCTCTGGACACTCTAGATTGTCTATAGATTATCAGTGTCCTTCTTTACCAGACATCCAAACCTGAACATAATTCTTAAAATGAGTTCTGAATGAAGTCAGAGCACAATGGGACTGTCACCTCCCTTGTGTAGGAAGCTATGCTTCTCTATGCAGTACAAAATCAAATGACTTTCACTTCACACTATGGACTTTAGTTAAGCTTGGAATTCACTGAAGCTCTCCAATCTTCAAAAAAGAAAGAAAAGAAAGTCTCTGACCTTGTTCAGAATAATTAATATCTAACCATACCTTCCCCTTCTTGTACTTATTAAATTGATTTTTTTTCAAGTTTAAGACTTTGTTATGGGTTCCTTACATTATCCCACAATGGATTAACTCCTCTTCTTATCTGTGAGTCATCTGCAAATTTGACAAGTACAGAATAAGTTATATGAGAAAAATGTGAAACAGCACAAATTAACTAGGGATCCCTAAGGTTCTCCCCTGGAGACCTACCATCATGTTGACACTAAGCTACTTCTCTAAGTAATCCAATCAGTTCCCAGTTCATCTAATTGTAATGTCATCTAGTTCATATTGCATCATATTCTCCAAAAGAATATTATGAGAAACCTTTAGTAAATGCTTTGCTAAAATCTAGGTCTATCCATGGTATTTTCATCTACTAGTTTAGTAATTTTATCAAAAATGGATGTAAGGTAAGTCTGGACTGACCTATTTTTTTTAATGAGACCATGCTGATTCTTTGTAATCACTGCTTCCTTTTCAAGATATTTACCAAGCATCTCTTTAAAAATATTTGTTCTAGAATTTTATCCAGTCTTAAATCAAGATCAATGGTCAATAGTTTGAAGACTCTGTTTTCTTTCCTTTTTTGAAAATTGGGGCAATTTTTGTCACTTTCAAACGTTAATGTTTCTCTCCATGTTTCCATGATCTCTCGACTATTCTGTTAGTTCTTTCAGATAGAACTGTTGCCTGTAATTGCTTATGCTTAACATTAATGCATAACAATTTAAGGATAATACCTTAAATATTTCTGTACCCAATATTCATAATCTCCAAGTCACATGGGATGAAAAGCTTTTCAACATATGCAGTGAAAACAAATAAAACCATGTGAGTACACACTCTCTGATATCTAATCTGCTACTGGAGTTATCTAAAAGTTGATTTCAGTGAATTTTCAAAAAAAATGAAATGATATCCCTTAACTCTTAGTCAATTATTTAAAAAACCTAATCCTTTTATATCAGCATAATAGTCAACAGAATATTCAAATACAAAAATAATAGATAGATGTTGATCTATCTGAACTCCCATCAAAAGAAATGAGAAAAGAATAATGATGATAATAATAACTGGCTATTATTATTGAACACAATAAATAATGACTATAATACTGTGGAACAGTAGAAAGAGCACTGAACTTAGAAGTAGGTTGAAATATTGGCTCACATGGGAAATTAAAATTCAACAGGATAGTCAAGTACATAATAAGAAAGGATAAAAGAACTGGGAAAGGAGGAGGGGGAAAATGAGGGTCAAGAGAAGAGGGATAAAATCTGAAGATAAACAGATAAGCCTACTCATTAAAAATTGGCTGGGGAGGAAAAACCAACATTATACCCTTTTACTTTCCCAATTCTACTATCCAAAGTCAGGTCAGAACAACTCACACAGCCACTTTTCTAAAGATAACCAGGCTTACTGAACAGATAGTTTTTAGAAGAAGAAATCAAAGCTATCCATAATCATATGTAAAAGTGCTCTGAATCACTATTGATTAGAGAAATGCAAATCTAAAAACTTCTGTGGTTATCATAATGACTAATAGGACAGAAAAAGAAAACAAATTTTGGAGAGGATGTAGAAAAATTGAGAAATTAATGCATTGTTAGTGGAGTTGTCAACTTATCCAACTATTTTTAGAATAGTTTGGAACAATGACCAAAGGGAAATGAGTCTATACTTGCCTGTTGACCCAGCAATACCACTGATAGATCTGTATCCCAAAGAGATTAGAGAAGAAGAAAAAAGCCCTATATGTCTTTTTGTTGCAGCAAAGAATTGGAAATTGAAGGGAAGCCCATTAATTAGGGAATGACTGAACAAGTTATGGTAAATGATGGAATACTACTGTGCTATAAGAAATAACATTTTTTTTCAAAAAAATGGGAAGATTTAAATGAAACAATGCAAAGTGAAATGAATAGAGCCAAGAGATCACTGTACATAGTAAAGCAATATTGTATCGTGCCAACTGTGAATGACTTGGCTATTGTAATACAATGATCCAAGATAGTTCCAAAGGGCGGATGATGAAAAATTCTGTCTAGCTCTAGAGAAAGAATTGATGGAGTCTGAATGCAGATGAGAGCATTTTTTTACTTTATTTTTCTGGGTTTTTCTTTGTCTTTCTTTTTTAGATCTGTGTTCTTTTTTGCAATATGGCTAATATGGAAATAGATTTTACATAACTGCACATACATAATCCATATCAAATTGCTTGCCTTTTCAAAGAAAGGGGGAGAGGAAGAGAGAGGGAGAAAGGGAACTTGAAATTCAAAAATTATTTTTAAAAAATATTAAAAATGGTTTTACATAAAATTGAGCAAAATAAATCAAAAACATTCTTTAAAAAGACACTTTTCAGGGGCGACTAGGTGGTGCAGTGGATAGAGCACTGGCCCTGGAGTCAGGAGTACCTGAGTTCAAATCTGGCCTCAGACACTTAATAATTACCTAGCCGTGTGGCCTTGGGCAAGCCACTTAACCCCATTGCCTTGAAAAATCTAAAAAACCCCACACTTTTCCTATCTTAAAAAATGAATAAAATATTTTAAGAAACTCTTTGATCTTGAGAAAGACATCTAACCTCTGACTTCAGTTTCCTAATATAGTCATAATACGTGCCCTACTCTGCTCTCTTCTACCTTACATTCATGTATGAAAATACTTTTAAACTATAAATGTATAAAGTTTTAATGAACCTTAAAATCATTCAAGCATTTCATTTCTATATGGAAAAGGTCAGAAAGGTGAAACAACTTAGCCAAAGTCTGAAGAATGGTGAAGAGTTAAGTTGAATTTGGTTCTAAATCCAACATTCTTCCCATGTACAGTGATACTCCTTAACAGGTTAAGAGATTGGGATAAAGAGTAGGTACAGAATGCCTGACAGATACCATTTAGAAATATGGCTACTGTGAAAATATCTAGTTTCAATCTGAAAAAGAAAGTAAACCCAGGTTTCACTTTAGTATCATATGGTTCTTTATATGTTCCTGTTAGTATATAAGCTACTCAAGGGCAGGGGCTGTGTCTTATATATCCTTGGAATCTCCCTCTGTACCTCATACTCTGCCCAGAGAAGGAATTTAATAAATACTTTGTTGAATAGAATTAAGCCATAGGTCAAGCCACACGTTTCACTCTCAAGAACCCCAAACCACAAGACAATTGGTCTCCGATATTAATGGCCAATTAGGACCCTCAAACAGTCAATCTGAAGCCTGAGCTCGCTGCCCTGTAATGACATAATGATGTCTTCAATGGCACAGTTTTAAAGGCCTTTCATTAATCAGATCCTTTTAACACTTAAATGAGACAGAGGGTAGATTAGTTAGAAACAGGTGTGTGTTTGAGAAAGCAGGACAAAAGAGGGCCAAGTATGACTGCCAGTCAGTTCAGTTCTTTGACAATGGAAGGAAAGAGAATCCAAGAACTGGATAAATGTAACTGCTTCTTTGGGCAGAAAAGGAGCCAGCATTCTGTGAAGACAGTTTTAAAGCATGTTTGGGGAAATGGCAGATAGAAAGTCTTCTGACTATTTAAAAATTAATTAGCCTGTTGCTACACACCTTCCCCAAGCCTCCCAATGGGAATGTTAATACAGACTTTGGACATTTCTTCAACTAAAAATTCTGAACTTGAGGATGGAAGTGGAGAAGAAGATGGGCATAAGAAAATTTAACCTTGGCAGTGACTTGAACAAATTCACTTTACAGAGGATACTCAGAGATGTTAAGGGATGTGGGTGAGGCCACAAAGGTTCATGAGTGAGAAATTGAACCTAGGTTTCTGAAACCTATTGAGTCACCTGGCTCTTCATTTTTTAGGTAAAAAAAACTGAGGGCCAGAGAAGTTAAGCATAACTGTAGTATGGAATTTATTCTTCTGGAACAAAATTAAAAACAAAAACAAAAATTAGAGATGTGGGTGGTGGAGGGAAGGTTAGGATTAGGGATGAAGAGGTAGGGACAATGCAATTGTTTAAAATATGTAAATTTTTAGGAAACGAAAACTTCAAATATTAGTCACTAATGCTGAGAGGGAGACCAGGAACAGTGTTTCAACTGAAAGAGGTGTAGGTAGTCTGATTCCTGAAGGATTTGATATGAAGGTGATTGGAAGTAGAGAGAAATAAACCCCTGGAAAAGGGACTCATGAGATTTCCTCCAAGGATGGGAGGGTAGAAGCAAATAGCCCTATGAGCCCCCCAAAGCCTGCAGAGAACAATGTAGTAAAGTACTGAAAGAAATCGTTGCCTTTGGCAAAGGTTTTAAATTAATTAATTAATCAAATTTATTATTAAAATTTAATTAAACCAACATTTATTTAGTGCCTACTGTTTGCCAAAAGCATGACACTATATGCTGGGGATTTAAAGGTGAAACTGAACCCACCCCCCATTCCCTGCCCCATCTGTGCCTCAGTCCCATTTTACAAGTGAAGAAATTGAAGCTGAGAGAGATTAAATGATTTGCTCAATGTCACTGCTGAATGGAAGGACTAGGATTTAAATCAATTCTTTGGACTCCAGATCCAATACTCTTTCCACTATCCTATACATCTATCATTGCTCTGGATGTCTTTGCAGAATATCCTACTCTTGAAATATTCTCCATGCCCTCATCTGCCTCTAATCCCTTGCACCCTTCAAGACTTAGATGAAATACTGCTTCTCATATGAGGCTTCTCTAGATCCCCTAGTTGAGGGGACTCTTCACCCATAGGACAAATTGTTTTGGGTTATTTTGTAATTAATTGTGTGAATGTTGCTTCTCAATTCTCCCTTCTAGAATGTAAATTCCTTGAAGGTAGGAATCATTTCACTGTTGTTTTGGTCTCTGCCATGACTGGTACATGCTGGTGCCTAATAAATCATGTTAACTCACAATTCACCAAAACCTTCATTTACCACATCATTCTATTAGCATAGGAATATCCAAATCCTATAGAGGGAGAAGGTGACAAACATTTATTAAATGCCTACCATGTGACAAGTGCTTTTAAAATATTATCTCATTTGATCCCCAAAATAACCCCAGGATGTAGGTGTTATTGTTTCTCTCATTCTACAGTTGAAGAAGTTGAGGCAAACAGAGGTTAAGTGACTGGCTAGGATCACACAGCTAGGAAAAAGTCTGAGGCTAGATTTGAACTAGTCTTCCTAACTTCAGGATCAGTGTTCTGTCTACTGCACCATCTAGCCACCAATATGTATATCAGAACATAAGTTCTGGAAAAGATATTTAAGGCGATTTATTCCAACATTTCATTTTAAAGATGAGAGAACAGAGTACCCGAGAGTTGAAGTGACTTTGAGCTTCATGAGGGCACACAATTAGGGTCATATTCAGAACTAGAATTTAAGTCTTCTATCAGCCAATAAATTAATTTCCCTTTGTGCTATTTTTTTGTTTTGTTTTGCAAGGCAATGGGGTTAAGTGGCTTGCCCAAGGTCTCACAACTATTATTGTCTGAGGCCATATTTGAACTCAGGCACTCCTGACTCCAGGGCCAGTGCTCTGTCTACTGTGCCACCTAGCCCCCCCTTCTACTTTTGATTAGTTTAGTTGCTTTCACATTAATACTTAAGCTTTCACTTAGAAAAAGCTGAATTTTCCTAGAAAAGTTATAAGATTTAATAAGCTAAGAATTAAGGAGTTCTAATTGGGTTTATAGCTTTTAATTGCAGAATGAGAGGAGAGAGAGAGAGAGAGAGAGAGAGAGAGAGAGAGAGAGAGAGAGAGAGAGAGAGAGAACAAGTTCTTTGCTCAAGCTATGTGTAGACTGGAACCTGTACTGCATTTATTATGAATAACCTCAGTATGCAGAGCTAAAAATAGTCTCCAAGGCATTGCGTCTATCTGACTGATATTAAAAATGACTGATTTAAAAGAAAGTGCTTCACCTCTCTTGCAAACCAAGAAGGTAGGTCTCCAGTATTCTCAGACTTAAATGCTGCCAGTATTTCATCTTTGGATAGTCATAAAGTTAAAGGTTAATAGGCTGTACAAATGACAGAGTTTAAAGGGGAAAAAGAAGGAGGGGGTGGATAGACCTTTAGCAGTTGAAGAAGATTTGAAACATACAGTTCACCTGCAAAGAAGAAGAATGGGGGTGAGGCAGTATTTTTTTAGTACATTCCCTCAGATTCTTGTTCATATATGATAATCACTATTTATATAGGTGTAGCCTCTTCCCTCTCTTGGAAATTTGTCTTGGCATGTCTAAGCCACTGGCATCTAGCTGCTGAGACTTAGGCACAGCAGATGCCAGGATACAAGGGTCAGGAAGGGGGAATGTAAAGATCAAGTCCATAAGGAAAAACATAAGGCTAAAGCCAAGTAAAATGCAGCATGTTAACAAATTGTAGGAAAAAATATTTGAGCATCCCATCTTAGGAGGGAACTGAAGGAGTTTTTTTATCCTAATGATTCTTCCATTTTCATCCTCTTTCCCATTTATGTAAGAATCATTAGACTAAGTCAACAGGTCACTAATAACAATCAAAATAATTGGAAATGGAATAGACATTGTAGGATGAATTACCTTTTGTGTCGGGAATGAATTGGTTGTCTGAAACAGTTATGAAAGATACTCTTAGAGGAGGAGCTCCCTTTATTCTGGACTATAAAAGAAAGTCTTCATCTTTGATTTGGCCTTTTTCTTCTTTTCTTTTTTCTTTTTCTTTCTTTGTTTCTTATTTTTTGCTTAAGAGTTTTGAGAGAACAACAGAGCTAGCAGTAGATCTTCATTCCAGGGAAAAGGGACATACTGGAAAGATGCTGCCTCTTGACTAACCCCAAGTTGATTTTCCTTCCAAAGAAATATACTTCTTTATTGTAGTTTATCTGGCATGAAAGGCAAAACTAACCAGAATGTTAAGGGACTGCCTCTTTAGAAACCTAAGTTTGTTCCTTTTCCAAAGGAGAATTCATCCAACAAGGGATCTTAATAGAAAAGAAACAAGAATTGTGTCAACTACTTATCCTTTTCTGAGTCCTTTATGAGTTTTGTGCATTTTCTGTAGGATGGTATATAAAAACCATCCTGTATTTTACCTTAAAGGCTTGTATGGTATCTTTTCCCCAGATCTGTAGAAACCAAGCTCTAGCTGCGTTATTTTCTTATATTTCCCAGAGGCAATTCTAGGTGCTGACAGAATGATTCAAAGAGATATGATTTGCAAGATACTCCTAAAATTAAAACCAGTCTTCTCAAGCCCTGCATGTGAAATGCACTAAAGCAAAGACACACTGATGGATGATTGGCAGTTTCCAGATTTTCAATTATCAATCTAACAAAATTGTCCTCTCCTTTGAAAAAAGGAAAATTCTGCCAAATATATGAATCTTTTTTTAATGTTTTTTTGGTAAGGCAATGGGGTTAAGTGGCTTGCCCAAGGCCACACAGCTAGGTAATTATTAGATGTCTGAGGTCAGATTTGAACTCGGGTTCTCCTGACTCCAGGGTTGGTGCCCTATCCACTGTGCCACCTAGCCACCCCCAAATATATGAATCTTGCATCTTTCACCAAGTTTATATCATATTCTGCTCCAGGGAAATCCATTATCCCATTAGAGCTATAGTCTGTGGAAGTACTAGAGTATTCTTACATCCATTCTGGATCTCAATTCAATAATCCCATAACCTTTAGATCAGGGAGTGAATTCACTTCAATTGAAGAAGGAACTTTGGTTTAGACCTTCTTCCACCAATCCATCATTCAGAGTTGCCCAACTACTCCTAGATTCCAAAAGTATAGGTCTGACTACTCCTCAGTTCAAGAAACTCTTTGTTGATCAATTATGTCCATCTTAGTAAAGATACCAGAATGGTTTGCCATTTCCTTCTCCAACTCATTTTACAAATGGGGAAACTGAGACAAACCGGGTTAAGTAATTTGCCCAGAGTCACATAGCTAGTAAGTGTCTGAAGCTGAACTTGAAACCCAGAGCTCTATCCACTGTTCCCTAGCTGTCCCATACTTCAGTTGCTCCCTATTATCTCTAGGAAAAGATACACCTTCTTCTCTTTAGCATTTAAAATTTTCATGGCTTTTCTCCCGATACTAGGAAAACCAATCCTTCCACCTCTTAGAATCTCTAGCTTCCTTCAAAGCTCAACTCAATTGCTATCTCTCATATAAGGCTTCCCCTGAGTTGCAAGGGTTTTCCCCATGACCACAAATTGCTTTATTGTGCTTTGGATAGATTTTTGCATTTATTTAGCAATGTACATATTGTCTATCTTCAGGAGTAAGGTCCTTGAAAGCAGATACCATTTCATTTTTGGTTTTGTAGACTCACAGTTGAATTAGTGATGTTTCTTGAATTAATGAATGATGTCTCTATGGGGAAGATATTCAAGAACACATCATTTTCCTGCATCTAAGCACTACTGTAACTGAAAACAAATTCCTTACTTTTGCCTCCCACTTCTGCTAATGATATCAATAATATGATAATGGAAAGCATATTTTTCAAGCTTAGCAATATTTTTTATTATTGTACAGTTTTTAGACAAAGGGAGAAAAACTGAGACATTTGCCAGGTTGTCTTATGATCATAAAATGATTAGGAAATATGCAATGGGGGGGCTTTCCCCCTCCCCCCGTTAAACCCTAAAATCAGTTATTCAATTGCATTGAAAGATTTTTTTACAAGCCAGTTTGTGAGTGAAGTTGCTACCTTTGATTAAATGTACTACATGCAAATCCAGGTGGATGCTGTTCGGCAAGAACACCAACTTCTTGACTGCTTTTATTCTCTGAACACTCTACAGCAGTGGCATGAACACTGCATTACAATTTTAGTGATGGTAAATTATTAAAAATCTAGCTAAACCTCTGGGGGCAGTAAGACTTTACATTCTCTGCTATTGTATTTCCCTCGGAATTGAATTCTCTATTCTTACCCTTAACTAATGCTCTGTGTGGAGGTGACCCTGAGTTCTCAAAGTTTAAGCCAGAAGAATGTAAATTCTAACAAGCCCTTCTAAGACCAGCTAACAAACTACATGTTTATTGTTTTGGGGGGAATGCTCACTGAAGTTTTTAAAAAAAAGACAACCCCAAAAGATAAGCTGTTCACTAGGAGATGTTTTTAACCCAGTAATTCATTAAATAGTCCCAGCATCATGGATCCAGAGGTTATTTAATCTAACTCTATCATTTTACAAATGGAAAATATGAGGATACAGAGAGATTACTAAACTTCAACCATCAAAAAGTTACTAGTTGGCAGTGCCAGAATCTGGATTCTGGTCCTTCAATTCCAGATGCATTGTACTTCCACTATAACACACACTATCTTTTCCTCACAGTTTGCAAACTGCATCAGTGGAGAGAATATTCACATTAATGAAATCACAGATCTCTTGAAATTCTTAAATGTCCTTGACCTCACTTTATTTGTTTAGTAATGCCCAACGCTCCACCCCTCTATGGACTTTACTGTTCATGAGATTTTTTTGGCAAAGATACTGAAGTGTCTTGCCATTTCATTTTTCAGTGGATTAAAGAAAGTGACTTGTCCAGGGCTGTATCACAAGTAAAGTATCTGACGTCAGAATTGAATTCGGGTCTTCCGGATTTCAAGTTCAGTGCTTTAATTCACTGACCCACCTAGTTGCTGCCTCCTTGGTCTTATATTTAAAATTATTCTCCTCTTTTCTTCAGCTCCTTTTTGATTTGAGCCTTTGGGTTTGGGACAGTAGTTATTATCTCTCAGTATTTTTTTTTGTTTGTAGTCAGTCTTCTTTTCTTTCCAAGATATGCCTGTGGTTAATCATTGTGTTCTAGAAAATCAAGCTGCTTAATTTGGAGGGAATTGGACACTAAGATCAGCTATCTTGAGGAAAAGTGTATTGCTATATTAATTCTGGATGACATTAAAGTCATCTTAATTTTCTGACAATCAAGTGCTGCCTCCCACTCTCCCCAGTAGCTGCCATTGTATCAAGAGGTCTAGAAGACGCCCTTTTCATATGATGTCTTCTTTCCTTCTAAAACTTGACTGGGAAGCAGCAGCATCTTCTCAACTACAGCTCAGTTATCCTTACAGAAGATTCCCCCGATCAATCTTGCCTCTGTTACCATGAATTTTAAATAATAACTGCTCTACTTTTTCTCTATTATTCCCTGTATGTTTCAGACTGCAGCTTTTACAAGATCATATTTCTTCACATTTTAATACAATTATTTTAAATGGACAAGATAATGTTGAGAATCTTATTTAAAATGTATGCAGGTATAAAATGAACAATAGTGTTTTTTATATTTAACACCAGATGGAGCAATAGAAAGGAAATTTAACAACAGAATTGGAGTGGAAGTGTCTTATGTGCTTATAATGGACTATAGTTTTAAGCACCTGGTTCCCTTTGAATAAATAATCACATCTAAAACAGATTGGCTGTTATTACTCTAAGTTTAGATTACTGAGATTTTGCAGAATCTAAAGTGCAAGGACTAAAGCCTATTGTACTAGGAGTGAAAAGAATCTAAATTTTAGCCTCCTTCTTTCATTAAATCACTTGTGACCCTGGATCATTCACTTAACCTCTCCGGACTTCTGTTTCTCTATATGTCAAATGAGTATATGGAATTAAGTGATCTCTAAGGCACTCATCAATTCTAATGTTTTACTAACATAACATTTTGTACATATTTTTAAAGTACATGTTTCATTTAGTAGAATGTGGACACTTCAAGAGCAGGAACTGCTGTATTTTTGCTTTTGTATTTTGTAAGCATCTAGCAAAGTTCTTGGAATATGATAGATATCCAAGAAATGATTATTGATTAATTTGATTACCTGTCTGAAAATTTCACCAAAAGGTTCCTGAATATTGAAATAGAGACTGAAAAATAAGGTGATTTAAAGCAAGTATTCTTAATGTCTTTGTTAAGAGATCTTGGGTCCCCTTTGGCAATATGGTTAAGCCTATGTATGCCTTCGTAGGATAATGTTTTGAATATAGTAGTTATAGTTCAGTTTTGCCCCCATTAAAGGTTTTATTGCCAAAGATATTAGATTGCCATTTGCTTCTTCATCTCAGTTTACAGATGAGAAACTGGGACAAATGAGTTAAGTGATCTGTTCAGGGTCACACAGCTAGATAGAAGGTCAGGAAAATGAGTCATCTCGATTGCAGCCCAACTAGGGTGCCATTTAGCTTCCCAAGAGATTTATTAAACATTTACTATGTACAAGATATTGTGCCAAGCACTGGAAATGCACATGTAAACAAACAAAAAACATAGCCGCTGCCCACAAGGAGCTTGAATTCTAAAGATGACAGACAACAACCTTTAAATGAGATCTGAAAAGCAGGGGAACAGGAGACCTTCTGGGTCCTCTACAGAATATCTTCTAGTTTAACAGTCTACAAAGACAAATTTCATTTTGACTCCAACTGTAAAGTAACCAGAAAGCAAGGCAGAGGTCTAAAATAAATTAACCTAATCCCAAAAGAAATCATATCATAGCTAAAGAAATTCTTGTGAGTCTTCCTATTACCTTTGTGTTTTATTTTCTTAACAATCTCTGTCTTTGGGGAAACTTTAAGACAGAATCAAATTTGCCCTTCGGTCAGTTCCCTGAAATACTTTTAAAGTTGAATGACCCAGTCAAACGATCTTTTGTAACTTGTCTGTAAGCCTATTGACATAGCCTATTGAAAAACTTAACTCATGCATTCTCTTTGCCTTCTGTTATGGGGACAAATTGAAAGGTCAAGTAGCAGTAAGACAGGGGAAATGATGTAGGTGGCTATTATTCAATAAAAAGGTGCAATTAGTTGCACTTTGCATTAATATTCATAAATAGAAACTATTGACAAGCATAGAACAAGAATATTTTTTAGTTTCCCTCTAAAAAGTCATCTACATTTAAAAAAATATTCCTGCCCAAGGGAGCAGAACAAATGTGAAAAGTATTCCACTCATGAGTGTTAACCAAACTGGTAAAGGTGACATGGAATTTTCTGATTTTTTTTAGGTTTTTGTAAGACAAATGGGGTTAAGTGGCTTTCCCAAGGCCACTCAGCTAGGTAATTATTAAGTGTCTGAGACCAGATTTGAACCCAGGTACTCCTGACTCCAGGGCTGGTGCTTTATCCACTGCACTACCTAGCTGCCCCTGATGGTTTTACCATATGGATGAGCAATTTCAATTCAATTCACTTTATTGAGTACCTACTATTCAATTCCATTCAATTCAAAGCTAGGTACTTATTAATTGTCTACAGTTAGACAAGTACAGTGTTAGGTATTTTACCAGTGTCTGTAATAATCCAAGAATATAAGTAAGCAAAAGTTATTTCTCCCTAGGACTGAGGAGCAGGGGATCAAATTAGGTAAGCATTAATCAAAAAAATACAGAACAGGTTCATATTATAGTATTGACCAGTTACCAAGATTCAAGGGACTGAGTAGGGTTTTAGTTTCCTAGAAGTTTTTATCAAAGAATAACTTTTTATCCCAGAAGCTAGAATCTTTAATTTATTAAACAGTAGACTACTACAGGTCTCTTACTGAAGTTTCTTTTGCATCAGGGATAGCATTTTTCAAGTTTCCTTTAGAATTGTCTTGCATCATTCTGTTGATCAGACTAACTTCATAGTTGATCATCATTACAATATTGGTACTATTATATCACCACCTTTTAAAAATTAGTGAAATAACTGTTTAAGTTTAGTTGCATACCCTATGCTAGAATTGTTGACACATGCCCATAGAAAATGTTTAATAAATCCCTAGGGAAGCTAAGTGGCACTGTGGTTAGTTAGGAATTTAAGGAAGAGTTAGGGAGTTGACCATTTGTCTTAAGCCTGATTCTTCAAAATCTTCTTATTCCTGCTATTTACAGTCTCCTAAACACCTGATATCGACATAGTACCATGGTTGTGAGTGGAATCCATCAAACCTCCTACTCAATTAGTCACCAGAGCTTTAATGAGGAAATTTTGCTCCTACGGCAAGTAATATAAATGAAACCCCAAGCCAGTAGCATAAAAGGCTCTTCATTAGGTAATTGTGGTGATGGCAGTAGTGATGGGATCCAGTTTAAGAGGCAGGGCTAGGAACAGATAACAGGGACCCTCATATTAGGCCACTGGTGGTATATGGGAGAAATAGAGTAGTGAAGGAACACTTTTCTAGATGAAACATCATGGTACAATTGAAAGTAAAGTGATAGGAATAAGAGGACCTGAGATTTTATTCTTCTATCTCTGTGAACTTTGTTCAAATCATTTAAACTCACTGGACTTCAGCTTTCTTATTTGTAAAAAGAAAAGATTACAAGGCCCATGCCAGTTCTATATATTTAATCCGATAAAGTACTTTCCCCATGTCAAGCCTATGCAATTATTACTCCTATTTTATAGAAGAAAAATTAAGTGATTTGCTCAAGGTTATAGTTATTAAGTATCTGAAAGCAAACCAGGTCTTCTGACCCTAGAGCCATTTCCTCTTTCTGCCACATCATATTACCTCCTACATACAATATTGTTATCTCTATAATATCTATATCTACACATGCAATATTAGTGGTTTAAAATTATTCTGATTAAATTACTATAGAATTATAATGATTTGGATTGTTTTTGTGAGGGAGAATCACGTATGTGATTTGATGAGTAGTTAGCTGCCTTTTATTGTCCTACTTGTCTATAAAATATCTAGTTTATATGCCAAGAAAAAAAAAATATATATATATATATATGAAACCAATGGCACAGTATTAGTTTTTCAGTAATGTGGATTAAGCCAGGAAATATATATATATATATATATATATATATATGTATATACACACACATATGTATGTATACATATGTGTCTATACATATGTATATAGGAATCCCATCTTGACAGTATTGATGGAATAATTAATGTTTATCAACAAGATTCTCCATAAGAAACGTGTGTCAACAATTCTAGTTTGGGGTATGAAACTAAACTCAATTGAAAAGAGTTATTTCACTAATTTTTAAAATGTGGTGATACAGTAGCAGCAATATTGTAATGATGATCAACTATGAAGTTAACTACTCTGATCAATACAAGGATCCACAATAATACTGAAGGGAACTTGATGAAAAATGCTATCCAAGGTGAAAAAGAAACAGCAATTAAAGCCTATAGTAAACCTACTATTTGATAAATTAAAGATTCTAGCTTCTGGGATAAAAACCTACTCTTTGATAAAAACTGCTGGGAAAATTGGATCATAATTTGGCAGAAACTAAGCATGGACCAACATCTCCCATCCCATACTAAGATAAGGTCCAAATGACTGCAGGACTTACACATAAAAGATAATATTATAAGCCAATTAGGAGAACAAGGAATAGTTTACAGAGATAGAGAACATTATAAAAAAACAAGCTGGACAATTTTGATTACATTAAATTAAAAAGGTTTTGCATAAAAAACCTCTGCAACTAAGATTAAAAGGAATGCAGTAAGTTGGAAAACAATTTTTACAACTAGTGTTCTGACAAAGGACTCATTTCTAAAATATATAGAGAACTGAGTCAAATTTATAAAAAAAAAATATCGTTCCCCAATTGATAAATGGTCATAGGAAATGGAAAGGCAGTTCTCCGATCAAAAAAATCAAAGATCTAAAGTCATATGAAAAACTGCTCTCAATAATTATTGATTAGAGGAATGCAAATTAAAACATCTCTGAGGTACCACCTCACATCTATCAGATTGACCAATATGACTAAAAAAGAAAATGATCAATGTTGGAGGGGATATAGGAAAACTAGGACACTAATGCATTTTTGATGGAGTTGTGAACTGATCCAACTTATCTGGAGAGCAATTTGGAATTATGCCCAAAGAACAATAAAAACATGCATACCCTCCCTTTCATCCAGTAATACCACTACTGGATCTGATCCTAAAGAGGTCATGCAAAAGGATAAAAATCCCAAATATACAAAAATATTCATACAAGCTCTTTTTGTAGTAGCAAAGAATTGAAAATTGAGGGGATGCCTAACAATGGGGAATGACTGAACAAATTGTTGTATTTTTATGTGATGGAGTACTACAGTTCTGTAAGAGAACATGAAGGACAAGATTTCAGAAAAACCTGGAAAGACTTGCATGAATTGAAACTGAGTGAAATGAGCAGAACCAGAAGAACATTATACACACTCACAACAACATGGGGTGATGATCAACTATGAAGGACTTATTCATTTCAACAGTACAATAATCACAAGATAATTTTTAAAGACTTATGGAAAATACCATCCATATACAGGGAAGGAACTGTAGAATTTAAATTTTTTTTGGTTTAATTCTTCTCTCACAACATGATCAAAATGGATCTATTGTTTCTCATGGTTATAAATGTAGAACCTATATCAAATTGCTTTCTGTCAGGGGTGGGGAAAGGAGGGAGGGAGAAAAATGTAAAACTCAAAATCTTCCCCCAAAAATGATGGTTAAAAACTACTGTGACATGTAATTGGAAAAACAAATAAAGAAATTTTTTTTGTTTTTATAGTTTTTTTTTCAAGGCAATGGGGTTAAGTGGCTTGCCCAAGGCCACACAACTAGGTAATTATTAAGTGTCTTCTGAGGCTGGATTTGAACTCAGGTACTCCTGACTCCAGGGCCCATGCTCTATCCACTGCACCACCTAGCTGCCCCGAGAAAATATTTTTTTAAAAAGAAAAGTGCTATCCACTTCAAAAGAAAAATAAGATGAGTTTTGAGTAAAGACTGAAACATGCTTTTTAAAAATTTTTCTTATTGGTTCTTGTTTTTATGTCTTTTTTAACCAAAATATATTTTGCATGACTTTCTATGTAAATTGATATTATATTGTTACTTTCTCAATGATTGGAAGAGGAAAGGAGGGGGAAATTGGGAACTCAAAATTTAAAAAAATAAATGTTAAATCTAAATAATCAAATCAATAAACAATCAGAAAAATAAATGTGATGATAGCTATAACTCTTTGTCTGAAGAACGATCAGTGGACAAAATCCATGATCTTTGACCATAGTTCTTCAATTGGTTGAAATAAAAAAAGATTCAAAGAATCATAAGAGACTAGAAGTGTAAAGAATCTATCATGGAGACCAACTTATCATTTCAGGTAAGGAAACTCCTTGCTCAAACCAGATCTCCTCCCCCCCCACTCTTCTCTTATCATCTCATCATACATTCACCAACCATATACTATTCAGTCAGCTCATGAACCTAGAAGCATACCTTAGGACCCCAGGTGGCTTGTTTTTTCCTTACCATTTTGATAGCTGAATCTCAAGCTAATTTATTTTTTCTGTAATTCTCTGAATTTTATTTTATGCATTTAAAAACTGCTTTTCCTTTCACTTCATTTTTCCTTTAATCTTTGCAGCCCTGTTCATTCATTGTTCACCTACTGAACAAGGTTCTTCTGATCTGCCAAAGGAGTCCATTACACACACACACACACACACACACACACACACACACACACACACACACAAGTTTAAGAATATCTGTCCAAGGAATCTTGAACTGTTGAAATTTGGGTTGTTGTGGCTATTCTTTTTTTCTTTCTCTTTTTAATTTTTTTAGGGTTTTTTTTTTGCAAGGCAAATGGTGTTAAGTGGCTTGCTCAAGGCCACACAGCTAGGTAATTATTAAGTGTCTGAGGTCAGATTTGAACTCAGGTACTCCTAACTCCAGGGCAGGTGCTCTATCCACTGTGCCACCTAGTTGCCCCTCTTTTTCTTTTTTAACAAATAAGGGAAAATTCAGTGCTGACATTGTTCACCTTTTAAAAGTGAATCAACTCAGCTTTGGAGCAGAACTGTCCTGACTGGTAACTGAAGAAGTGCTGGCTACCCCTAGACAACTTTAGATGATGCTTTATTTCCATCTAGCCCCAACACTTTATCATCTTCCCTGATGCCATGAGGATAAGTCCCCCTACCTTCCAATATACACCTTCCTCAGGGTTCAGATCTCTAAGAGATCTCTGGAAACATTCATAAAATCAATATCATCTTTTTTTCTGAGAGGTATTTAACATTGACTACACCCTCTTCCCACTCACTATTTATTTTTTGTTTGTTTGGTTTTTGCAAAGCAATGGGTTTAAGTGAGTTATCCAAGGTCACACAGCTAGCAAATTATTAAGTGTCTGAGGCCATATTTGAAATCAAGTCCACTTGACTCCAGGACCAGTAATCTGTCCACTGTATCACCGAACTGCCCCCCACACACTATTTCTATGATTCCCTACAAGGGATTCTTAACCTAAGGTCCATGAACTTATTTTTAAAAATATTTTAATAACAACATTTCAATATAATTGGTTTCTTTATAATCTATATGTTTTATTGTAAATATTTTAAAATATTTTTCTGATAAGTCCATAGGTTTCATGATACTTGTACAAGGATCCATGACACAAGAAAGCAAGAATTCTTGGATCTAGACCAAAACTCCTTTGCCTGACAACCAGCCCCTTTAAATGTTATCACCCCCATTAGGATGTAAACTTCTGGAGGGCTGAAACAATTTCACTTGTATATCTGAATCCAGAGTGCCTAGCACAGGCCTGGCAGAAAGTAAGTTCTTAATAAATGTTTTTTTCATTCAATCAGTCATTTTTTTTTTTTACTTTTCAAAAATGTTCACTATAAAACTCCACATAAAACTCTTAGGTGTTTAAATGAAGTTTGTCTAATTGGATTGAAGCAAAAAGATCTTTTTCTGCCTTTAAAATATGATATTTAATTTACTACAATTGTTCAGGAGCACATCTGTTGTTAGTCTTATAATACTATTGTAAGAGGTGTTCATTATTGGATAGTTTAAGAACTACAGTGTGACTGAACATGGTGTTGGTAGGATAGAGATGAGGAAAAAGAAGAAAAGAAAAAAGGGCATTAATAAAACTTTTTTTTAAAACCACACAGAAGAAAACAGAAGGCAATTCAAAAGAGGACACAACCAAGGAAGGAAGCTTTAATACTAACATTAAATTTAATATGTATTTTTAAATAAGTAAATTAAGCATAAAAGAATTTTTAGTTCTGTATATAATAATTTTCTTGTTCTTTGTATATTGAGGTGTCCATGTTTAAGTTTGCATAAAAAATATTTTTAAAAGGGAAATATATAGTACTGATTCAGAGTTGCAGTCCAAAAGTTCTGGTTAATGGTTGTATTTCAAGGCAAAAAAAAATTTCAGAAATTGCTTAAGAGAAACAGAAACTTTGAAATTTCAATTGTCCAGAAAGTTTAAACATTGAATGAAGCAAGGAATGAAATATACACAAAGGCACAAAACTAAACTAATTATACTTAAATGGAACCTTACCTAAGGCTAGTCTTGACTATAGGCTATACCCATAATGATAGGGCATTCAACAATTCACTTTAGGATACTCACAGCTCTAGACAGAAAAGTGTTTTCCATCATCCCAATCTTCCCACTCAAGTTTTGATGTGCCCCTAACTATTTCTGGGACCCCATTAGTATGAAGCTCCTATTTGTACCCAGGGTATCAATTTAATGAAACAATTGGTTTTTGATATATCAGCTTGATGTAGAACTGACCAAATTATCCAGATATTTGGAAGGTCACAGATCATCAATTTTCTAAGGGTTTTAGACATCTGGTCCAGCTTCTCCATTCGAAAGATGAAAAACTGAAACAGAAATGCTTTCCCCAGAGTCATATTGCAAATTGATGGAAGAGCCAGTACGCAGTTCTTCTCACTAACAGTTAGCAACAATCTCATCAGAACCCAGGAGTCAGTGGGGGTTCATTTATAGGAATCTGATGTTTATGGACTCAAGCACTCTTGGATCAGCTTCTGACTCAAGGGCAGACCCTACAATCCACCAAAGCAGCTTCTCCATTCCCACCTTTTCTAGACCTTTTGGCTTAGAAGGAGTCCTAGCCCACCAGAGGTTTCTATTTCAGGAAAGATAAAACCATCCCTTTCCATTGTGGCCTTTGAAACTCCTATTCTATTTTCAATAAACTTCTCTTCATTTTACACCTCTCCTCACAATCATTCCATTTTCATGCATTCACAGATCTGTTATACTATACAGATATACTTCCAGAAGATACTATATCTGTATTCAGCCTCAAGAACAGTAGTTTTTAATTTAGGAACTGTGTATACAGTTCCAATGGGGGAGTGGTGGGGTGGGGGAGTGTGAATTTGGGTGGGAAAAACATTAAATTTTTACTTTAATTATTGATTAGCAATAATATTCTGAAAAGCAATCCAGAGACATCATGAGACAGTCAAAGAAGTCCATAACATGAAAAAAAAATCATGACCTAGGGGAATAACAATAATAGTTCTTTTAATTTTATTTCATTTGATCTTCGCAACAACCCATAAGAGGAAGTTGCTATTATTCCCATTTTTTCATATAGTAATTCTCCTAAAACCCTTAACCCACTGAACCAGGAGGTAGGATAGTCACATTCCTTTGCTCCTTATTACCACTTCCAGACCTTCACTCTGAGGAAATTACTCAGTAACCTCTTCTCACCTTATCCATGTCCTAATGGAAGATATTCTTCCCAAATTATTTGCTAACTTTCTCAAGTAGTTCAGAATGAAACCCACAATCTTCCCCTCCACCCAAGTAAGTCAAGACTTCAATGTACATTTTCTTATCACTTCAAATATCCTGGTTTCCCAAGGGATCAATGTCCTCAACTCCCATGACCCAAACTTTCATTTTCCTTTTGTTACATCAGTTATAGTTATATCTTTGATCTCATCAACACTCACAGTGTCTCATGTCTGTGTTCCAGAGCTCTGAAATTATTCTATCTGATCATAACTTATCTTGCCATCTCTCTTTTTGCCTCATCCGCACTAAACCCATTCTCTATCTTCCTTAGGACTTCCAGTCATTCCAACTCTTCCTTATCTCTCAGATCA
This sequence comes from Macrotis lagotis, assembly GCF_037893015.1. NCBI lineage: Eukaryota > Metazoa > Chordata > Mammalia > Peramelemorphia > Peramelidae > Macrotis > Macrotis lagotis. The sequence continues at coordinate 88,044,244 of NC_133661.1, read as the reverse complement.
TTATGTCTGTTATGGGTCCACTTTTCACACTTCCCAGTATTACTCGTAGAGTTAACAAATTACAAATACAGTATCTTTTTAAAGCTTCTTATTCTCAGCTTGTCCAAAACTACTTACAAATGGATGAATGAATGGAAAAGATTTATTAAGTACAGAATATGTACCAAGCACTGTGCTACCAGAAGACAGCTTTTGCTCCTCCCCCCAGTAGTTGCCATCATAATGGGGAGGCAAAATAATTGAGTGGTGACCAGAAAAATAGTTTTTTTCCCTCAAAGTTACAAGAATGGTAAATGCAGTAGTGGAGAAGATAGTTTTCACATACCTTTTAGAAACAATGATTTAGGGGGTGGCTAGGTGACACAGTGGATAGAGCACTGGCCTTGGAGTCAGGAGTACCTGAGTTCAAATCCAGCCTCAGACACTTAATAATTACCTAGCCATGTGGCCTTGGGCAAGTCACTTAACCCCATTGCCTTGCAAAAACTAAAAAAAAAACATTAAAAAAAGAAACAATGATTTGATTATGTTCTAAGAATGAGAGGTAGAAAATGGAGGAATTGTAATGGCAAGACCAATTAAACAGATTATGGCAAGATGGGATGGAAAGTATAGTTTGGGGCAGGACTAGCTACCATAGTTCAAATGAGCCATGTCAAATCTCAATACTCTGTTATTGTCACTATTTTCTTTCTCAGCTCCTACTTGGTGTTGCTGAAAAGCACGATTGTGAAGGAAGTCATACAGCCATGCTGACTAGATCTGCCTCAAATTAAAATTCTCTAAGTTCAATTCAACAAGTCTATGTTGGCTTAATAATAATGATAACCAACATTTATAAAGCACCTATTATGTAACAGGCACTGTGCTAGGTGTTATACAAATATTCTCTTATTTCATCATCATAATAACCCTAGGAAGTAGGTACTATTACTATTCCCATTGTGTAGAGGAAGGAACTGAACCAGAATTTAAGGGACTTACCAGGGTAAGAGTCTGCTGAATTTGAACTTAGATCCTCGCTCCATATATTGTGCCACCAATAATGTATATTTATCAATTTTCTAGGACATTCAAAAATGAAAGCAGCTCCTATCTTCAAAATCTTATATTCTACTTAGAGGGGGAAAGTGAATAGAAGGGACATGTAAAGAGGTAAATATATGTTAAACATATACAAAGTAATTTGGAGACAGGGATCTGTTACAGAGGGGAGAACGGCAGGACCCCTAGGGTATATCCTTTTTCTGATAAGGAGGTGACACTCAGGCTAAGTCTTAACTGAAACTAGGAATGATAAGAAGCCAGAGTGGGGAGAAGGGCATTCCAGTGATAGGGGCACAACCCAGACAAAAGCCTGAGTACATTAGGTAGAATGTCCTCCAAGAAAAAAAGCAAACCTTTCCTGTTCCCCCTTCATTGGAAGGATTCTCTGAGCTTATAGACAGTTGGAAAGATTATGAAAGAACAAAGGGTGTAATTGTTTGCTATTAAATGATATGAGTTAGTTGAAATTATCTTTTTTATTATTATGGTGAATGAGGATTTATCTGAAAGAAAGGAATGTTTTTATTTACTTGTTGATTCCTTTAAGAAAACGAGGGGGTAGGGGCATCTAGGTGGTTGCAGTGCATAGAGTACCAGCCCTGGAGTCAGGAGTACCTGAGTTCAAATCCAGCCTCAGACACTTAATAATTACCTAGCTGTGTGGCCTTGGGCAAGCCACTTAACCCCATTCCTTGAAAAAAAAAAGGAAAAAAGAAAAAGAAAACAAAAGAAAACAAGGGGGAGTCTTCAGTCAATCCCCACAGGAAAAGGGAGCAGTCCTTCACAAGCCTCTAAGGAAGTCAAAATATAGTATTATTTCCCTAAGGGACCCCAGGTAAGGGGAATCTTTAATCTGTAGGCCAGTAATAAAGTGATGGTACAGGGTGAGTTCCTGTGTCCATTCAGGACCCAGGACAAGTTGCATAAAAGAATCCTATGACTGAGTCTCAGCTGGCTTAATACAGTTGATCCAAGTCTTTGATGGGGACCAATAAGATATTACCATCTATCCTGTGGATCTGGTCATTATGTTTATTTTTTACATCAGGAGACCAACCTTTACCTGCTTGTAATATTAACCATATTGTATGAATTGTACATTTAAGATGTGAGGTTTTACATTTTATGATTTGCATAAAGATCTTCCTATGATGGCCTCTAAGGTCAGAGTTGTTTTAAATATTATCTCATTTGACCTTTACGACAACCCTGCAAGGAAGGTGCTATTATTATTCTCATTTTACAATATCCACTTGAAGATCTCCAGTGAAACAAAATACATAACTTTCAAAGCAGCCCTTTCCACCACTGGCCAATTCTGTTAAGAAATCTTTTTTTTTTCTTTATCAAGCCTAAATCTCCCCTCTCCACAATTTCCATCCATTACTCTTAATTCTACTTTCTGGGTTAAAGCTGAACAAGATTAACCCCTTATCCATATTAAAACACTTCAAATACTTGAATTAATTATCATGTTCCTCTAAGTCTTCTCCACTCTTCTGAAGCAAACAAGGATTAAATAACCTGCCCAGGGTTACACAAATAAAAATCTGAGGCTAAATTTGAACTGAAGTCATCCTGACTCCAGAATTGGTGCTCTATCCATTGTACAACTTAGCTGTCCCAATAATAAAGTCATTTTATTAATTTTATGTTTCTATATTTTATTTATATTCTAACCCCCAACCTGACTCACTAGACTTATCTAAGTTAGACCTGGCCCTGATCAACTGTCTAGGTAAGAAAGTGATGAGAGTCTAAACCAGGGTGATAGCCACAGAGAAGATGGAATTCAATGATGAATATGAGAGATGCTGTGGATAATGAAATCATAATATTTGGTGAGTGTTTGTATATCTTGGTTGAGAAATAGGAAGGATACAAGATAACACCTACTCTGCAAATCTGAGTGATTTGAAGAATACCCTCCACAAAAATAGTGAGATTCAGAAGAGAAATGGATTGGGGTTGAGAAAATAATGTAAGGAGATCTGTGATGCATGTTGCAATCCTATCTATGTCTACTAATCCTGGATGACTTTCTGTCCTACTCTGAAAAGAAACATTATTGGATGATCACTTGCCCCAGAGCACAGAGCCCATTCTCTGAGGATTGTGTACCACAATCATGAGGTGGGCTAAAGGACAAGATTAGATATATCATGATGAGAGAGTAGGAAATTTTCCTAGCAGCAACTGGACATTTGTTAACAATTAGTTTCCAGGTTGCAGCTGGGTTATAGCTACTCTGAGGAACTAAAGTCCACCATAGAAAGGCTAAAGATGAGAGACTGCACAATGCTAAGAGTGAGATAGAGTAAGGGTTGTTAGGATAATGGGAACCTGGGAAGTGTGACTGCATTGGAGCAAATCCTATACTTCCAGCCTAGTCTTTTTAAAAATGGAAGATTGGTTTCAGGTTTTTCTTGAAGATCTCCAGTGAAACAAACCTCACAATTTTCAAAGCAACCCTTTCCACTATGGGCTGATTCTATTAAGAAACGTATTTTGGTTGGTTTTAACATATGTCCAAACTCAACAAGACAGATCATATCAGGGATTTTTTGATCATATCATGCCAGAGTGCTCATGATAAGTAGAAGTTAATCCTAAAAATGAATTGTGGGTGGCTGAGGCATTTCATCAAATAAAAGCTCTAGGAAGGAACTCACCAATGGGAGGAGCTCAATAGGAGTAGAGAAATCTCTAGGGTGAAGAGGCACTGGGGCAGATGTCATACAAATCACAAATACTATCCATAGAATCCATATCATCAATAACTATTTACTCATATTTTTGTTTCATATCTTCATTAAAATCCTTATAAAAATGTTTATATCAGATATTCTAGGGACTCCTGGACTTTCCCAAAATACTTAAAGATCATAAACAAAACCTTCTGGACAGTAGTCTTCAATAATTTTTAAGGGTATAAAGGAGTTATGAAACCAAAGCAGCCCTTTCCACATCAAACCTAAATCTCCCTCTTTACAATTTACATCCATTGCTCTTAATTCTAACTTCTCAGTTAAAGCAGAACAATCCATATTAAAACTCTTCAAATAATTGAGTATAATTATCATGTTCCTCCTAATTAAGTTTTCTCTACTCTTCTGACATTCAATTTCAGGCTCAGCTCAGTTGTTACACATGATTATGATATGATAATTAAATAGTATGCCTTATTTTGAAATAATAGATTAGATAAAAGGATCTAGAAAACAATTGTATATCAAGTAGACATTCATATTAGTAAACTCATGAACCAAAAGTCCAACAAACATATATATGTGTGTGTGTGTGTGTGTGTGTGTGTGTGTATGTGTTCCCTTTTCCCTTCTAAATTACCTTTTCCTCACCTCCCTTTTCTTGTTTCTTTCAAAATCATAACATAACAAATCCACTAGACCATTTTACTCTGTCCATGACCCCTGAAGAGATTAGTTTTAAGAAACAACCATCATGTCACCTCCCCCCAAATTCCTTTGAATTGCTCATTTACGTTCATCCTTTTATATTTCTCTTGACTCCTCTTTATTGTAAAGTTTCTACTCTGCTCCAGTCTTTTCACTAGGAATGCTTAGAATTCCTCCATTTCATTAAGAAAGTCCATTTTCCTCTGTGAGATGATACTTAGTTTTGCTGGTAACTTATTCTTTGTAATAGACCTGAATCTTTTCCTTTTGGTATATCTTTTTCCATGCTCTTCACTCTTTTAGAGCAGTAGCTGCTAAATCTTATGTGATCCTGACTTCAGGTCCTTAGTACATGAATTCTTTCTTTCTGGCTGCTCAAAGTATTTTTCTTTGATCTAGAAAATATGGATGTTGTAATGTTGGGGGAGTTTTTATTTTCAGATTTTATTTTTTAAGTAGAGGTGGCTTCACTTTCCCTTCTTGTTATAATATGTCTGAACAGTTTTCTTTCATAGTTTCTTGAATTATAATTTGCAGGGGGGGGTTTTGGTCAAGGCTTTCACTAGACTGTCAAATGATTCTTAAATTATCTCTTTTTGATTTATTGTCCCAAGTCAGTTGTAATAGGTCATATTTTCTTCTACCTTTTTCAGCTTTATGACTTTATTTTAATATTTCTTGTCTTGTGGAATCATTAACTTCTGGAGCCTATTACTTGGATAACATTATTCTTCTGGTGCAAATTTTTAGTTTCCTTTCCAATTCCCTCTTCCACAGATCATTTTTTTCCAATTTTTTCCTCTAGTGTTCTCAGTTCACTTATAATATCATAGCAAATGGCTATTTTATTGCTTTAGAAATTCTAAGTGATCTTATGACCAAATTGCATTTTTCCTTAAAGTTTAGCTTGAAGGTATTGTGGAATTAATCTCCTAGATTTGTGTCATGGTATGACTGGAATAATAATAGCACTTTATCTTTTTTTTGTTTAATCATTTTTCATTGGATTGGGACTTTGTGTCAGGACCCTATTCTGCACACTCTTGACAGAACTGTCATGGCTGTGAATGGTACTGATCTCTCTTATCTATTGACCTGCTCCTAGGAGTTAAGCAGGGTCTAACTAACTCTTTTCCTTAGACAACACTGCAGCTCTTTTATGCACTTGGAAATCTGACCTCCTCTGGATAGAGCCACAGCACAAGCAGTGGGGTCCCTTCACTGAGAGCTGAGTCCAGGGATCTGAGTGCACTGAGGTTTTGTTTCCACCCTGTAGCTGAATCTGAAATTCCCCTTCTTGAAGTAGAGTTCTAAAGCTATCAAGTATGGACTGTCTGGCAGTTCAACATCCTAATGCCACTGTTCTACTCCTGTAGACTGGATCCCTGATGGTGATCTATTCCCATTCTGTAACTTCTTCCTTGTTCACTTGTTTGTGAGTTGAATTTGTGATCTCATTATGGAAAGAGTAGCCACTATGGTTTCTTCGATTTCTGATCACTATCTGATCTGCCGCTAAAGCAGATTTTGTTTGGATACCGTCTTAGAGGGAGTCAGACTGCACTACTTCCTTTTTCTTTACCATTTTTCTCTAGTTCTATCATGATATTCATGATAGTATTATAAGAATAGGCATCCCTATGGGAATTTAATGAGATCTGCTCAGTACTTCTTTAGCTATCCACAATGAGGAAACAAGGGATCTATTATTAAAGAAAGTACCACATCATCAGACTTTCAAAGACCTGGCCATAGGGACTATATGATGTGGTTTGGATTTGGGAAGGAAATTAGAGATAAGAAATTGGAAAGAGAAGCAAGTGAGGTTGGCATTCAGAGTGCCTGGAATGTTCTTAAGTTGCCATTTGATTGAGAAGCTGATCTGTAATCAGAGCAGAAAGGAAAAAGGGACAAATGCAGGGAGTGGCATCAAAATCCATTCCTGAACTGAAGTAAGGAGTCTCAAGGGAAACCTGATAACAATAAATAAAAGTCATCATTAGATTTCAGTCCATCTCAAGAGGTTATTAGATCTTCATATTGGCCCCTTAGAAGAGATCATGGGGAGAAAGAAAACTGACAGTTTCCCTGATTTTTATTATATTAAATTGGTGAAATTTAAATATTCTTGTTGACTTGAACTAATAAAATCAATTCAACTGAAATTGTTGCAAAGGGAAAGCAATAGTTTATTGATGAGAAAAAAGCTGTATCAAGTAGCTTTGATAAAGGTCTAATTTCTAACATATGTAAGGAATTAATACAAATATATAAGACCAAGAGTCAAGAATATTTGTGTTCAAATTTTAAGCACAAACAGTTCTCAGAGAAATTATAAACTATTATCAAATATGTACAGGTATATGAAAGAGCAACATGTATATGTAAATATAATTAATGCTCTGGATATAATTGCTCTGAATAACTTGCTTCTTGCTCTGAATAACTAATCAGTAAAGGGAATGAAAATCAAAACACCTTTAAGTTTTTACCTCACTCCTAGAAAACTGGCAAAAATAATAGTTAGGAAGAGTGAATATTGTAGGAGCTACATGAAGACTCATCCTAATATACTGATGGAAGATAGTCTAACCATTCTAGAAAAAAGTTTGAAATTATCTTTAATGTAAACTGAATTATCTATGCCCTTTGACCTAGACTTATCATTACCAAATATATACTTCCAAAGAAGTCAAAGATAGGATTTTTACTGAATCTTTAGTAACTTAAAACACCTTTGGGATATTATGTACACTAAAATATTCACAGCAGTATTTTTTGTAGGAACAGATGATTAGAAGCAAAGTAGATAACCACCTATTGAGGAATGGTTAAACAAATAATGATAAATGAATATAATGAAACATTACTGCATTGTAAGAATTAATAAACCTTCAGGATTCAAAAAAAGCATAAGAAAATAAAGTGAATGGATGCAAAGTAAAATAATTGAGACTGCAAAAACAATATACACAAAAATTACCAAAATGTATAGGAAAAGAACTAAAAGTTAAAGTTATAATAGCCAAGTTGGACTTTGAGGAAGAAACAGCACAATGTACCTTCATTCAGTGCAAAAGTCAGGGTCCCCAATGCAACACTGAATGTACTTTCAGGCTCAACTAATATTTTGCTTAGTTTTACTCTATTGCTTTTCCTTTCCTCTTTGTTATAAGGGATGTCTGAATAGGTACAACAATAGGGAGAATATATTTAGAAATGAAGGTGATAAAAGGCAACTGAGATCAACATTTTTTAAAAAAAAGAATAGCATCAGGAACACTAAATGTCAGTCAAAGCAAGAATTTGTTGTTTTGGGTTTTTACGTTGATGTTATGTTGGAAGTAAGAAGGAAATTCAAGACGCAATTGGGTGAATTGAAATAATAACAAAAGAGAAAAGAAATAACTTCCAACTTATTTTATTTTCATTACCAAGCAGAATGATCAATAAACTGGAAAACTGGAACAAAAGTGGTTAAGTAGACATTGCAATTACATACAAGGAGCAGCTGGGTAATATAGGGAAAAGAGCATTAGATTTAAGAGTCTAGAAAATCTCAGTTCAAATCCAGGTTCAGGCACTTCCTAGTTGTGTGACCCTAGACAAGTCACTTAACCTCCATTTGCCTTGGTTTCCTCATTTATAAAATGGAGATAATAAGAGTGCTTACATCAGGGTTGTTGTGAGGATTAAATGAAATAATAATTATAAAGTGCCTAATACAGTGCTTAGCACGTAAGTGTTATATGAATATAAGCTATAATTATTATCATTATTAACTCAAGAGAATATCTAATTGTTTTCAATGAATTCATGTCATTGGACAAATTACAATGCAGGATACTGAAATAACATAAAGATATGGCTGCTGAGACACTGTAAGTGATCTTTGAAAATTGTGGAAGAAAAAAATGCAGCGGGAATGGAGATGGGGAAAAATTGTCCCAAAGTTCAAAAATGAGATTTGGATGAATAATTCAAAGTATAGACATTTCAGGTCTATAGTCATATGTGATAGTCATAGCAATAATACTTTTTGCCCATCTATTGAGAAGTTGCTGAACAAATTATGATAAATTAATGTAATGGAATATTGTTGTGCAGCAAAAAATAATGAATAGAGAAATTCAGAGAAACAAGGACAGATTCATATGAACTGACACAAAGTGAAATAAGTAGAAACAGCAAACGATATACAATGACTACAATAATGTATGATAATGAAAAGAACACTAAAGTGAAGGCAAAAACACAAAGTGATGGTCCAAAAGTATGGATAATGAAACATTCTTTCTTCTCTGCAGAAAATCAGTGAACTGATAGGATGTACATACATTCACCCAATTGCTTCTTGAATTTCCTTCTTACTTCCAACATAACAACACTATATAGGCCCACATCCCCAGGCAGCTACAACACTCCCAGATGATCCAAAACAGATCAAAATATATTTAACAAAATAAATTAAAATGCATTAAAACATAAAATTACATTTTAAAACAAAATCAGTATATGACCCACAAGGATATTTATGTATGCCTTAGGAGTTCTTGGTTTCTATTTGAATTTGACACCATTGATAAAAGTTACTTTAGTTTAACTGAGGAAATATTCAGTTATTTCAGAAATGACCATGCAATAAAAACAAAAGACATTAATAAAACATTTTAAAATTGAAGAAACTTTTGATAATTTAGTCTGATTTGATTCCCTGACAAAAATCTAGATAATGTTGTAAGGACTTAGAAAAAGAAACAGTGATCACAAAGAGCAAGCATGTATTCATCAAGAACATGTCATGCCAGACTAAACTCATTTGTTTTTTGACTGAATTATTTAATTATTAGATTAGGGAAATTCCATAAATATAGTATACCTGGATTTCAAGTAGGAATTTTTGAAAGTCTCTCATGCTAGCCTTAGGATGAGGCTAGACCAGGTTGGAAGATAATACAGTCAGTGAACTCAGAACTTGTTGAATGACCATACTCAAAAAAGTTGTGATTAATAGATCAATGTCAACCTAGAAATAAATCCCGAACAGAGGAAGCCATCAATCTGTCCTTGGCCATGTCCTGTGCAATAGTTTATCAATGTCTTTTCTGAAGGTATATGTATAATGTTTATCACAAAGAAGCTGAGGAATAGCTACTATGTTTTATAACAACATTAAGAAGATCCATAAAGGTATTGCTCAGATAGAATGATGCAGGAAATCTAACAAATTTAATAAAGATTAATGTAAAGTTTCCTATTTGAGTATAAAAAAATAATTATACAAATATGGAACAGAAATAGTATGGTTCACATGAAAAAGGCTTGGGATTTTTAATATCCTGAAAACACAAGATAATATTGCTATATATACCATTATCGTAGTCTACATTCATTAATTGCCTCCAAAAGGGGAGGTGACAGTTCTCCTATGCTCTATTTTGGTTAGACCTCATCAAAAGGATTACACTTAGTTCAGAGTATCACATTTTAGAACAAACATTGACAAGCTGGAGTCCATACAGAGCCATCCAGAATAGGAAGGGAAATTGAAATTGTTACAGAAAGAATTGGGCATGTTTAGGATATAGAAGACCGAGTTTGGTGGGGACACTGTCTTTAAAGATCTGAAAGACATTTATATGGAAAGGGGTTAAACTTGTTTTTCTTGATCCCAGAGGGCAAAAATAGGTGCAATAAGATTGCAGAGATAAAGATTTCAGCTTGCTATAAGGAAAGATTTCCAAATGATTAGAGTTATCTAATGATAGAATGAGTTGCCTCAGGAAGTTGTGAGATCCCCAGCAATAGATATTTCCAAGCATTGGACATTGTTAAAGAATGTTCCTTTTCAGGTATGGGTTAGGCTGGATGATTTCTAAGGACCCTTGCAACTTTGATAATGGATTTTTATAAAAAAGGACTCTTATAAAATTATATAAATCTAAAAAATATAAATATAAATTTATAAATAAAGATACCATGAAGTTGGACCAACCATGTTTATCTGACATCATTTATTTATACCCTACTTCAATCATATAATCATATAATTATTGACATTTTAGTTTGACTTTTATTATTGTGATAGCCTTCTCATTGGTCTCCCTGCCTCAAGTCTCTCCCCACTAATTTTCCTAAGTATAGTCTGACCCTAACACCCTTTTTCCACATTCAATAAACTGTAGTGGGTCATTATTATCTCCAAGATCTAATGTAAAATTCTCAGGTTGGTATTTAAAGTTCTTTCCAGGTACTTCCTTTTAGCAATTCAGCTACACTGATCATCTTGCTAGCTATTTCTCACACACAGTCCCAAGTCTGTGACTTCGCTTTGGTTGTCCCCGATCCCCGACTTCCTCCAATACTCAATTCAAACCTCACCTACTTTAGGTCATTCCTGTCCTTTCCCTCCTCCCCAGGGCCTCCTCTCAAGAGACAATCTTTCATATGGATGTAATTTTTTGCATGTGAAATCATATTTTTTTCTTTGTATAACCAGTGATTAGCACAGTATTAGAAGGGGTACAAAGTATTTACCTATTAAATATTTATTTGCTGATTGTGATACTCAGAAGCTTTCAGCCTATAAGAATGGAAAGAAGTTTTTTTTTAGAAGAGGAAAAAACAATAGCTAATAATAATAGCTCACACTTATATTGAGTTTTTAATTTATAATGTCCTTTGATCCCCATAATCCTGTGATGTAAATTCTATTATTATCTTCATTTTACAGAAGTAGAAGCTGAGGTTCAGAGAACTCAAGTGATTTTCCCTGGGACACACAACTAGTATGTGTCAGAAATAGAATATGAACCAAGGTCATCCTCACTCAAGTCTAGTTTTTCTTCACTATACCATGATGCCTCTCATCTAATGGTTATCTGAAATCATTTCTCTGAAGACTAGGAATCAGGAGATACTGCCTAGGTAAGGAAATAATAATAATATGGTAACAGAGGGTATCCCATGATACTTCATCAAATTTGAAAGGCCATGGCAGAGGGGAAAGATATAAAAGTATAAAAGGGAAAATCTTCAGATGCAAAAATAAATACGCATTTTAGGTAGGATTTTGAGGCTTGAATACTTTGATTTCATATGGAGAGGCATTGAACTTGTCCCCAGGGCACAGGCCTCTGTCTCTAGCCATTCATCTGCATAAGAACCTAAAAAGAGTCTAGGAAGGTTAACTGATTGAATAGGGACTGATCACCATTAGTCAAGGTGAAGTATTTGCCTTAGAGAACTTGGCATTGAATCAAGAAGGATTTTTTTTAATAGAAAAGACCAGACCTCTCTCATTTCTTGCCTCGAGGAGACAAACTTCAAAGTATTCTGCTAATCCTACACTGAGGGTTGTGGCTTGAGCTGAATGAACACAATAGCACTCCAGCTGAAAATATCACTCTAACACTCCAGATAAAGAGAACACAGTACTGCCCTATAGCTGTCTACAAAAATATGAACCCAGGGAGTCCATCAGATGGACCCATTCAACAGAGGCTCCTTTCTCTGAGAGGAGCCAAGCAGCCATTTGAACTGCTTGGTGGGTCCCAGCTACCAAGTAACTTGCTAGGTTCACCCTAACAGCAGTTGGACCCATCTACCTTATCCTATAAGCATAAAATATCTTTTTAATCATTAATACCATTTCTTGCAGCAAACTAATTTTGAGAAAGGACATCAAGGCCCTGTTCTGGAATTTTGAATAGCCTAAGCCATGTCTGTTTCCACATTTGGGTCTCATAAAAGTTACATTTGCGTCCAATTTTTTGCCTTCATGAAATCTATGTATATTTATGGGATTTAATGAGGAAGGAAAGGACTTGAAAAAACTGTTTTTGCTATACCATTTGGGCAAATTTAAACTTTCATTTTTTTTAATTTAATTTTTTGTTGTTACATTCTAAGTTCTGAATTGTCTTTCTCCTTCCTTCCTCACTTTGAGCTAGAGAAGACCAGAATTTGAGGCAGAATTATAAATAAATATAAAAACTTGCTATGTGTATTTTTATTTATCAGTTATTTCTCTAAAGGTGGATAGAATTTTCTTTCATACATCCTTTATAGTTGATTTGGAATATTTTTTGTACTCAGAATAACTTGGTTGTTCATCTTTATTCTGCATAAAATATTGTTGTTACTGTATTCAACATTCTCTAGATTCTACTCATTTCAGTTTTCATTATTTAATATCTTTCCATTTTTTTCCTAAAATCAACTAACTCATCACTTCTTACTGCATAGTTGTTAGTATTCCATCACAATCATACCACAACTATTTTTAGCCATTCCCCAAACTGATGGGCATCCCCTCAATTTTTCATTCTTTGCCACCAAAAGAGAGTTGCTGTAAATATTTTAGAATATACAGATTCTTTTCCTTTTTCCCGATCACCTTGGGAGACAGACTAATAGTGATATTGCTGGGTCAAAGGATATATAATTCCAGGTTGATCTGCAACTGATTGATAAGTTCACAGTTTCATCAATGATGTTTTAATGTCCCAAGTTTTCCCCCATCCTCTTCAACATTTGTCATTTTCCTAGTCTATCATTTTAGACAATCTGATATGTATGAGGTGATCTCAAAATTATTTTAATTGGTATCTCTAATCAATATTGATTTAGAGAAATTTTTAATATGATTATATAAAGTTTTTATTTCTTCATTAAAAACTTCCTATTCATGTCCTTTGATCATTTATAAAATTAGGGAATGACTCATACTCTTATAAATCTGACAAAGAACTCTATATTTTTTTATTTATGAGACCTTTATCTGATAAACAGTCTATAAAACCATTTCCCTAATTTTCTGCTCTCCTAATCTTGGTTACATTAGTTTTATTTACACAAAATCTTTTTTAAGTTAATGTAATCAAAATGATCCATTTCACAATCTCTCACAATGCTCTCTATTTCTTTGTATGGTCAAAATCCTTCTAAATCTGAGGATAGGCAGTGATGTTCTAGTTTTCTTATGATACCTCCCTTTATATCTAAGTCATTAGGGTTTAACACACTGATCTATACCCAATTTCTGCCAGACTGCTTTCCAGTTTTCCCAATAGTTTGATGTTTTCTTATCCTAAAAGCTTAACTTTGTACATTTGTTAAGCACAAGATTACTGTCTCTGATCTACTCTTTTATTTCTTAGTCAGTACCATAAAGTTTAGATAATTATTGCCTTATAATTTAAGATCTCATAATGCTATCATCTTCCTTTATATTTTTCCCCTTAATTCATTTGATATTCTTGACCTTTGTGCTTCCAAATGAATTTCATTATTTTTTTCTATCTCCACAAAATAAATTTTTGGTAGTTAGAGTAACATTGAATAAGAAGATTAGGTAGAATTGTCATTTTTATTATACTGACTCTGCCTACCCATAAAGAATTAATATTTCTCCAATATTTAAAATTGACTTCATTTGTATGAAAATTGTTTTATAATTATTTGGGTTTGTCTTGGCAGGTAAACTCCCAGGTAATTTATTGGTCAACAGTTATTTTAAATGGGAAATCTCTAGTATTTTTTTACAGTTTTGATGGTTATATAAAAATGCTGATTATTTATGTGGGCTTATTTAATGAAAATTTAGCCTTTGGTAAAGAGTTTACCAAGTCTCACCATTTGGAGTTCTTGAGATAGTGTTAGGAAGATAACAATCCACAAGTTTGATCTGAGAAACCTGAATGTAGTAGTAACCACTCTCTGGGGACCTAATATGTCAATACCAGTGTAAGTCAGAATAGTGGACCCAGAGGGGACATTATACACAGAATATGAAGGTAGTCATATGAAAAAAAAATTTTAAATGATTAATAATTTGAAAAATGCAAATAAAAATAAATGTGATTCTATGATATACCCATTAGATTGGTGATGGTTGACCAAAAAAAGAAAGAAATGAAAATGACAAATGTTGAAGGGATATTGGGAAAACAGACACAATAAAAGGGAGCTAAGAAGTGGCACAAACATTCTGGAAATGTGTCCTTTCATCCAACCATGTCACAACTAGACCTAAGCCCCAAGGAGATCAAAGGAAGAGGAAAAGAATTCATATATGCAAAAATGTTTATAGCAGGATCTTTTAGATAGTAACAAGAACTGGATACTAAGGGGGCTATCCATCAATTAAAAAATAACTCAATAAATTAATGGTTTGTGGATGTAATGGAATACCACTGTTTTATAGAAAAGGATTAAAGGGATAGTTTCAGAGAAACTTCAGAAGACTTGTATGAACTGATACAGAAATAAGAAGAAACAAAAGAAATATTTATATAATAATAGCAATGTTGCAGGGACAAACAATTTAACTCTGATCAATGCAATGAATCCACCTCAAAATAGAGAGATGATAGATTCAGGGTGGCAGGATTTTTGGACATAACCAAAGCAAGAATTTTTTTTTTGCTCATCTATGCATTTTTGTTACAGGGATCTTGTTTCCTTCCTTTTTAGTGGAGGATGGAGCAAATGGAAAGGAGAGAAAATAGATTCTTTTTCGTTCATTTAATACATTTTAATTTTATTTTTAAAAAGAATATAAAGGAAAGAATATACTAAATAAAAAGTGAAAATTATTTACTATATAATCAGAGGCTGAGGATCTTGATAGTAATAAAAATAAAAACATATAATAAGTTCTTTGTCAGATTTATAAGAGTATGAGTCATTCCCTAATTTTATAAATAATATATAAAGGCCCTGCTGACTTCTTAGGTGGAAGAAATGATGCCATTTTTTCTTTCTGGTATAAAAAAGACATCAAAAACCAAGTGGGATGATCTAGTTGGTGAATTTCACAAGAATCTTACATGTCTGGGGACTTGAATTCCTTGCCTATTTTAATATTTCCTCCTTTTTTAAAGGAATGTATTTTATTAATTAAAGATTTAGTCTAAGGGAACAAAGGTAAATGAGGGGAAATGGTATCTGTGACTGAAGTATCATTTAATGAGATATTCAACTTCCCATCCCTGTTTCTGAGGAGTCATTTTCTGCAGAGACATGAGAAATAATAGGAGAAACTTTGTTCATTTTGGCAAATTGCTCCAAATTTCCCACAATCTCAGACTTCTTTTTCAAATGCTGCCCCAATCCCCTCTCTTTGGGTACACTTCAATACACTGGAACCTACTTAATAGGAAGTTGTTTGTTTGTATTACTCACCAAGGCCAGCCTTGTTTACAAGATAGAAAGGAAAAAGCAATCTTCAAAACTTAATCACAACCAAGACTTACTATATATACAATTTCTAGCAATATTCTTTTTATGCTATATACCCAATTATGCAGAAATAGGATGACCTTCACAAATTTAGAAAAACAAGAAAGGAGGTAAAAAGTATGCCATCTTTCATACTCAGTGTCAAGTTGGTCTCCTACATTCAGTTGAAAATTTTAAGTTCATTAATAGGTTGGTAGCCATAACAAGAAAATTTTATAATATACATTCATTAAATTCAGCAAATATTTATTAAATTATTCTGAAGTATAAGGCATAGAAATTGGGTATACAAAGATAAATATGTCCCTGACCTAAAGATGTTTATATTATGCTGAAAGATTACAACATGTACACAGACAAATACAAAAAGGTATTGAATAGTCAAAGCAAAGGAGAAAAACAAATCAAGTACTTTAAAATATTTGATAAAAGTAGAGAACTTTCAGCTGGGGACATCAGGGAATGTTTTATGGAGAAGGTAGTACCTGATTAGATCCTCAAAGGAAGATAAGGATTCTGAAATAGAGATCAAGTCCAAGAAAAGAAGATGCAAGTCAAATTCAAATCTTCAAAGGACCTTGAAGATCATTTAGTCCAACAGCAGCATTTTATAATAAAAGAAGTCATTACTCAAAGAAGGAAAATTGATTTGTCCAAGGTTAGTATCAGAGTCAAGGCTAGATCTCCCAGTCTAGAGATCTTCTATCCAAGCTGGTCCATCTTTCTAAATGTCTGCCTTGATGATTTAGGTCACATAAATTGCTATTGCTTCTTTACTCAGGAATGGAGGAGTTGCTAAGCTGAGGAATACTTATCCCCTTGCAATTTAAACACTTGTAGATGGACTGCACCTGTATTCACAGCTATACCTAGACTGTGCTTATATATAATCCCCTAACTACATAAATATTCTTATCTTATGGTAGTGTATGATTATGTTACTATATAGAAAATAGAAAATTGACCCAAAACACACAATATCACCTTATTATCTATACCCTTTCTGGGCTGCAGGTAAAGCTAATTAATGGAATGAAATGACATAAAGTTTTAAGTTATAAATGAAAACTACAAAATTTTTATGTCATATCCAGGCTTCGTTCTGAAAAATAATAAAAAAAAAACCTTATTAGTGTTTTAACAATCATCTATGAAAGTAGCATTGAGTGTTTGGCTTAATTCATATTTCAATTAATGGACCATAATAAATCATAAAATTTCTAAACCTTCCATTCTTTCAGAGAACTTCAGAAAGTGCAAAGCACCAAATTTTCTTTTCTTGCTTCCTATTCAGTGGTAAAATTTGGAATAGTTCATACCCTGATATGGGGGGAGGGGATCAATTGAATTAATCAATTAACTTACCCTACTTTTATCAAGTGAAATTATGAATTCACTCCACTTTCATCAGGTGAAAATATCTCTATTGCATCAATCTATCAAACGCATTAAACTAGGTACAAACAATCATCAAGTTGGGGAAAAGCAGGATATTTCAAGTCACTGGATAAAAGGAAATGATGCTACACAGGAAGTGAATTGGGATTGGTTGAGGATACTCAGTCAAGTCTTATGGGATTGGTATTTTTAACAAGCCATTTCAAAATTCAATATTCTATTGCCTGGTCAGCTTGGTAGTAAAAATGGCTCCAGTTAAGCCCCTGAGAGAGAATTGATTTGGGGAGAGGGAGAAAGAGGAGATCTTTAATCTTCTCTTTACCTACCCTGGACTAGAGATGGCCTTGAGAACTTTGAAGGGTCAGAGAATTTAGACTTCTCATCAAAGGATTACATAAGCTGAGTCCAGCTCCAACAATTAAAATGCTTGTCATATTGGACATGCCACTAAACTTCTTTGGATGTCATACTCTTCATATGTAAAATGAGGGACCTGAACCAGAAGCTGTATTAGATGCCTCCAAGAATTCTATGATTGTTGCTCTCAGCAACTGGGAAATAACTGATTCTCATTACATAATCAATTATTCTCTTGAACATGAGGACAGAAAATTGGACTTACTGATCTATTTACTTCAGTGCTTGCACACTTCAATGAATCCATGATTAATTTCCTCAGGGTGGACACTCCACTCTCCTCCTCCCCTTATACAGACCCCAATCCATCTGCACTTTCTCATTTCATTCATTTCTCTACTCATATTATTAAAACCTAGTTGAGGCCCTAATCACTTGTGTCCTAGACCATTCAAATACTTAGGTGTGGTGGTGACTAGAGGACTAGTGACTAGGTCATAAAGATCTGAGTCCAAATTCTTCCTCAGATTCTTTCTAGCTATATATTCCTTGGCAAGTCACATTATCTCTCTCAGCCTCAGTTTCCTCAAATGCAGAAGAGAATAATAATAGCATCTGCCTCACAGGATTGTTGTGTCAAATGAGTATGATAGATAGATGAATAAATAGGTAGATAGAGAGCTAGACAGAGAGAGTTAGATAGATATGCATAAAGATATACATATCCATAGAAACACTTAGAAACAGAAAGATAGATATACATATAGATACATATTTATAACACATCTATGTGTTTATGTTTACATTCACATGTGTATTTCACTTTGAAAAATAAACAGCACCTTATAAATATTAGTTCTTTGTAAGTTTAAACTGGCCTGCTTGAA
Organism: Macrotis lagotis; assembly: GCF_037893015.1. NCBI lineage: Eukaryota > Metazoa > Chordata > Mammalia > Peramelemorphia > Peramelidae > Macrotis > Macrotis lagotis. The sequence goes on along the minus strand of NC_133661.1, from coordinate 88,025,895 downwards.
TCCAGTCTCTCCTCTCTTCTATTTATCCACCACACAACTGACAAATTGATATCTCTAAAGCATAAATGTGACCAATTCAGTCCCCTGCTTAAGATAGTTTAGTTGTTCTTTATTGCCCTTAGGATAAAAATTCAATTCTTCTGTTTGGTAACAAAAACTCTTCACTTTCTTGCTCCAGATTCTTTCAAGGCTGATCATACAAAACAGCTAACTTGCCATTCCCCATATATAACATTTTATTTTCTACCATACTCTTGCACAAGCTAAAGTTCACCCCTGGAATATTTTTCCTCTTTTTCTTGGAACCCCTAAATTTCTTGAAACTCCTTCCAGAGATCTTTCTTCTTTTCCCTAATTGTTAATGCCTCACCCCTAACCACTGTGTATTTGTTTGGTGTATATTAATTATATTATATCATATCATATCATATCATATTGTATCATATCATATTATATATATATATATATATATTTCTGAATATTTTGTATCCCTATGATGGAATGTAAGTTTGCTGAGGTCAGGAACTATCTCACTTTTCTATTTGTATGTCAATATTGAGACAGTGTTTGTCACAGAGTGGTCAATAAAAGCTTTTTGGTTATTTTGTATGGTACTCCACCACATCTTTCTAAAGATCTCTTATTGAGGACCCATTCCTGTGCTGTTCTGTTCTATTCTTCCCAGTTTTATTCTCCTTTGAGACATCTTTCATTGTGATTCTGAGGTTGTGGTATTACATAATTGAGAGATAGACACTAATGAAAAAAAATTGAATTGAATGTTACCAATTAAGTATTGCCAGTGAAATAAGCAGTAAAATTAACCTTGGATTAAGTTTATGGCCAATAAGAATTTGGTACAAGAGGCAGCTAGGTAGTGCAGGAGGACATGAGTTCAAATCCAACATCAGACACTTAATACTTATTTAACTGTGTGACCTTAGACAAGTCATTTAACCCAATTGCCTTACAAAAAAAATCCCCAAAAGAATCAGTTTTGCTTAATAATTTTAATTTATTATAAAAGAAATTTTTATTGTGGAGGGTATATTACTGGGAAGTAACTCTTTTGTAAAAACAAAAAAATTAATATTTTAAATACAGGGAAATTTTTGATACAAGAAAAAAGTCAAATATAGAGAAATAATCCCATAATAATCCCAAATAATTCGTATCTCGTACCCAATTCTTTGGTCACTTAAAATTTTAAAGATTTTTCAAAATCAAACCAATGCAGCTAAAATTAGAATAGAAAATTAATTGTGGAAAAAATTTATAGTAAGTTTCTCTGGAAAAGTCTCATTTCAAAGAAAAATAGGGAATTGTTTCAAATTTATAAGAATGGGAACCATTCCTCAGTTGATCAGTGGTTACAGTATTTGAAAAGTTTGCTTTCAAAGAAAAAATTCTGAGTTATCAGCAGTCATTTAAGTAAAACTTCAAATTATTATATTATTAAAGAAATACAAACTAAAGGCATTCTGCGGTTCTTTCTCACACCCACAATACTGGCAATGTTAAAAAAAGAAGAAGAAGAAGAAGAAGAAGAAGAAGAAGAAGAAGAAGAAGAAGAAGAAGAAGAAGAAGAAGAAGAAGAAGAAGAAGAAGAAGAAGAAGAAGAAGAAAGAAAAAGATATTGTATAGCCTGAAGACAGGTAAATTGGTCCTATCATTCTGGAAAGCAATTAGTAACTTTCCTGATCCCCCCCACCCTCACCCCAAAGTTCACTACACTATGTATAACCCTTAACCCAGCTACAACACAGCTGACCCTAAATCTTAAATTGACTAAAGAAAGAAGAAAGTGACCAATATGTGCAAACATTTAATAATAACTTCATTGTAGTACAAATAAGTAGAAAATAAGGGAATGCCTATCACATTATCACAAACAATAGTATATGAATGTAATAGAAATACTACTGAGTCAGAAGAACGTATGAAAGGCTTAAGTACTCTAAGCAATGACCAGTCAGGAGTCCAGAGAACTCGTCTATTGACTTATCTACTACCTACAAATATATCTAGCTCTCTCTATGTTTATTTTAGTAATGTATAAAAAACATTATTTGTACAAAATAAGAATAAATAAATAAAAATGTAAAAAAAATTCCTTTTACTTAACCCTGTCATTTCATTCATCTATCATCCTAGATTTTTTAATCCCTTTCATAGAAAAATCTACTTTAAAAGGGTCAATACTTGCTTACAAAGCTTTGTAAATTGTCCACTGACTCCAGTATTCATTTGAAATACTCTTTTGAAGATTTCCAGTGATTTCTTACCTTCTAAATCCAATAGTCTTTTCTCAGTACTCATTCTGCTTTACAGCCTTTAATATTGTTGACCACTCCCTCTTCCTGGGTATGCTCTCTAAGCTTGATTTCTAGAACACTGCTCTCTCTTGGTTCTCCTCCAAACCAATTCTCCTCAGTATTTTTTGCCAGCCTCTCATCCTTCTCCCTACCACTAAATGTGAGTATCCCTCAGAGGTAGATGAGCAAGCACTAGCCATTCAATTAGTGCTTACTATATTTCAGACAGACATTAAGCTAGGAGTGCAAATACAAGCAAAAACAAAGATGGTCCCTACCTTCAAGTAGTTTACATTGTGATAGAGACAACCAATAAAAGGGAACTGAACTGGAAATGAGAAGAAGGTACCTGGGTTGAAGGAAGTAGTATGGAAAGTCAGAAGCACAATCAGGAGGAAAATGAAGCATGAGTGGTCTGAATCTGTTCCCAAAATGGAAGTCTTTTTTTTTTAAGGTTTTTGAAAGTCAATGGGGATAAGTGGCTTGCCCAAAGCCACACAGCTAGGTAATTATTAACTGCCTGAGGTCGGATATGAACTCAGGAACTCCTGACTCCAAGGCGGGTGCTCTATCCACTGGGCCACCTAGCCACCCTGCCAAAATGGAAATCTTTAAAGAAATTCACTGGGCAGAGTACCAACCCTGAAGTCAGGAGGACTTGAGTTCAAAACCAGCCTCAGACACTTAATAATTCCCTAGCTGTATGACCTTGGGGAATTTAGTGAAACCCCATTGCCATAAATAAAAAAAAAATTTTTTTTAAAGAAACTCAGCAATGGGAGAAGAAGATAAGCATGGAGGAGGGATGTTTCAAGATGAGAAAAGTTTAGAGGTCTGCTATGGACACTCTTCTTTTTTTTCAACCTTTTCTCCTTTAGTGAAATTATCAAGTACTCTAGATTAAATTATCTCTATACAGATGCTTCTCAACATTAAATCCAGCCCTAAACTCCTTCCTGAAATGAGGTCCTGCATTACTAACTTGCCTGCTGGATACCTCCACTGTGAAACCTGTGAGTTTTTCAAAAGAGAACTCAGTATTTCCTCTAGGTGCCACTTCTATTCCAAATTTACTGATTTCTTCTGTGAGCACTAAAGTTCTTCCAGGTAAACAAGTTCACAATCTTGGAATCACCTTTAAATCATCTCCCTCCTTCATTCCTCACTGTTGCCAGATCTTCTAATTCATATCTCTATGGTATCTCTTGAATCCAACTCCTTCTCTCCACTCATGTAGTCCATACCCAAATTCACACCCTTATCACCTCCCATTTGGTCTCTATGCTTCCAGTTTCTCCCCCCTCACCCATCCACTTACCTCAGAAATATTAATATAATATCCATAAAATATATCATATCCCTCTTTTCTCAAAAACATCTTTGGTAGCTTCCTTGTATCTTTGAGTATTACTTATGAAATTGCCAACCCTGCATCTACAACCCTTTTCAGTCTGTCTCCTACTTCTATCTTCATTCTGATATATTATTTCTCTTCATACCCTCTCTGCTCTAAATTGATCTGCTATTCATTACCTATAGATATTACATCTCCTGCCTTCTTGCATCTGAACAAATGCCTCCCCCATATCTGAAATGTTCCCATCTCCTTACCTCTGGATATCTCTAGCTTTCTTCAAAATACAGCTCAGGGGCAACTTTCTACAAAGGTGTTTCTTCCCAGGTGAGTTTTCCCTCTTGAAATTACTTATAAGATTAGAATCACAAACTTTGACCACTTAGTCCAATCCATATATCAAAGAATACCCACTAAAAATTTCTCATGGGTCATCTAGACTCTACTGGAAAAATTCCAAGGAGGAGCAATTACCTATGATATCTCAAAGCCACAAATTTCACTTTTGGATGCTCTAATTGTTAAGATGTTTGTCTAAACATTGAGTCTAAATTTTCATACATGAATCTACCCAATACCCCTGCTTTGGCAATCTGAGGTCAAAGAGATCAAGTCTAATATTTGTTTCATAAGACAGTCCTTTGATTATTTCAATACAAATGTTGTATCCCCCTGAGTTGTCTGTACTATAAAAACACACAAAGTTCCTTCATTCAGTCCTCATACGGCATGAACTTATGATTCTTTGACATCCTGGTTGCTCTCTGTTAGATACTTTTCAGTTTGTTTCAATTATGGTATCCAAAACACATGAAATCTAATGAGTTCAGAGTACAATGAGACTACCATCCCTTTAATTCTGCAAGCTATGACTTTCTTAATGTCATCTGAAACCACCTTAGCTTTTTCGGCTGCCATATCAAAGTTCTTACTCAAACTGAGATTCCAATTCACTAAGACCCCCTAGATGTTTTTCAAAACAATTACTATTTTGATCTGTCTTCCTCAATTTGTACTTGTGAATTGATTCTTTGTACCAAAGCATAGGACTTTACATTTAAAATCAGCACAATGCTCCTGTCTGGAAAGATACTTTTGAGTCTTGACTGTCATTCAGTTTGTTAGCTATTCCTCCCCCAGTTTCATGTTACCTGCAAATTTGACCAACTTCCTATCTTTGCCTTTATCCAGGTCAATGATAAAATATTAAATAGCATGGGATACTGGGGGTATTTTACTGGACACCTCTTGTGAGAAGGACATGGAACCATTTACAACAACTCTTTGATTCCAGTCATTCTAGTCATCTGAATCAATCTAATTGTATTATCATCTTGTCAGTATCTAGTCTTCCTTTTTAACTTCTATATATGTTATATTTGCTTATCTGCTTAATCCTCTATAAAATATAAATTCCCTGAAGACAAGAGTTGTTTCTTTTATTTTCTTTTCTCTTTTATTTTGTCCATCTCCAGAGCTTATCCAGTATCTTACACAATTCTCAATAAATGTTTGTGGAATTGAATTGAATCAGAAACAAGACATTTTTTAATAATAAAACATTTCCATGGCCTAGCACAGTGTTTTGTACATAACAGCATTCAATAAATGTTTTTGAAATTGAATTGAATCAGAAATAGGACTTAGATTTACTAATAAAACATTTTGCAAGTGGGTCTTTAATTACCAAGAGGATTTCAGGAGTCTTTTTTTTCCTTTCAATCTTTTTATGTAAACATGATAGTGGGCAGAACCATGTTAGCATTCTCCTTTCCTTGCCCCACCAATTTTAACAACCTCCCCTCCTCCTCCTCTATCATTTTACACTAGCTACCTATCTGACTCCTTCAAGATTCTTGTATAAAATGCAAAAAAAAAGACAATTCTAAATTTTAGAGTCTTACTGTGTAAAATGACAATTGCAAAATGTTTAGGACAAAATATGAAAAAATAAATAACTAGTTTATCAAAAACTATCTGTGAGACTTTGAACAGGGTTTCTCTCTGGGGTCTATCTCCTCATCTGTAAAAGGAGACGGTTAGAATAGATAATTTTTCAGGCTCGTCCCAGCTTGAAGAATCCGTGATTCTATTATTTTTATCAACATAATACCAATGAAAAGACTCCTATCAAGAAAAACTAAATTCAGAAGTCTTTCAAACTGCATTTGCACCATCAAAGAAAAAATCCAAAGTAAAATTTAGTCGTTCCCTAGCTGGAGGTTACAAGGATCGAAGTATAACTCGGAGCCTCTAACTAAGACTTCTGCTTTAACAGGCGTATTATTCTGAGCATTCTTTGGGGGAAAGAATTGTCACCTAAAGTTCAAGGTATCCCACAGAGGGCGCTGTTTGCTTTGCTTTGAATGAAGAAGAAGCAATAGTGTGGGTGTCCAGTTAATTAGGGAATGGGGTGGGGATGAGGATTGGGATAGAGGGAGGGAAGGAAGCTGACGTAAAAGCATGCGCTATGGGTGGGGTGAGGTTCAAGGAGCTGGTGGAGAAGAATAAGTCAGGACTCTCTGGAGGAGGGGCAAAAGCTAGCCATCCTCCGCAATCCTTTCCAAGTTCAGGAATCCTGAAGCACCTGAGCATCAACTCTTGCTACATTCAGAGGCTACTTCGCCTGCTGGAGGTGACAGGTAGACTAGGAGAAATAGCATCGTCCGAGAGGAAAGAAAAGAAGACAGGAGTTTGAGTACCAAAAAGAAAAAAAAAGGAAATTTTCTCTGTCTCTGTATCTCTGTCCAGACCTCATCCTTCTCCCCTACCCCCATCAAGTGAATTTGAACACTCAAGATTCCACCTGGCAAGAATCCCCCCCCCCCCTTAGATCCCCAGGGGAATATAGTGTGCAAAAGTTTTATACGACAAAATCATTTGCTTTCCGGACCAAAAAAAGGGGGGGGGGATTTTCGTCGAATCCGATCTAAAAGGGATTTTCTATATAGGAAACAAGTTTGTACTATTGCTGAGCGAGACAGTCTTCCTACAACCCTCTTCTGAAAGACAATTTCTATTTTACATGAACAGATTTAGCTTAGATTGAGTATTTGCTCCAAGCCTATTCAGAGTCAGTTCACTCTTCTCACAGGGTCTTGCAGCTGTCGGAATCGCATCTGTATGTTATGCATATAGGTCAATGTGTAAAAGCTGCACTTTTCTCTTACTCCTCTCCTTACCCCCAAGCACATAACACCAGCCAACAGTAAACTGAGCTTTCCCAGGGCAAGAGATAGATACAGGTCGGCCTACTGGCTAGGGGGCTAGTTTTGAGGTCGGGAAAACAGCGCAGCATACATACAATGGATTTGGCTAATCTTTAAAATGAGGGCAACATGGTACTGTGGAAAAAGCATAAGATTTGGAGTCATAAGACTTGAGTTCAAATCCAGCTCTGTCTGTGTGACCTTGAGCAAATCTCTTCTTTGGGCCGCAGTTTCTTCATTCATCTGTAAAATAAGAGAGTTGTACTCCTAATTTTTCAGCTTTAGATCTAATCCATTGAGTTATTCTAAATAGTGGAAGGAAGTGAGGAATTCACACTCCCGAACTCTCCCTAGCAGTGAGGAATATTTTCTCCTGAAGTTCCAGAAGGGGTCTAAGTTTATCCATCCTAGGGAAGGGTTTTTGGACTTTCAGAATTAAGATAAACTGTCCTGGAGTCCTACTGTACCTCTTTCTTTAGTCCATTTAATCGTTTGACCAGCAAGATTTCCAGTACATTCGATGGGGGAATAGTTAACATTTGTCGAAGTTCAATCCACCTTAAGGGGGTGGAGCGTAAAAAGAGGAGAATAAAATCACCGAGAACACTAGGAGTCTTCCTTTGGGAAGGGATCTGGAAAGGGGAGGGCAGTGATCTTGTCTCTTCTTACCTCTTTTGCTTGGGCATTTTCATTTAAGAAGGAGCCGTCTTTTGATCCACGGTTACGTGTCCTATTACCCGCATCCAGTTGTCACACACTGAAAAATGTTTCTAAGGGAAAGAAAAGAGGCAGCGATTTTGGTTTAATTTAATGTTTAAATCAGGAGTTCTTAAAAACAAAAACCCTATCCCGCAAAGTTCTCGTGCAGAACAAATGGCTAATTTTTAAAAGTCCGTGGCGCCGGAGGAACTTTTCCTTTTTGGTAATCTGATCAATGTTAATTCCACCCCCCCCCCCCATGTTAGCCCCCTCTTAAATATCCTCTACCCGTTTTTGACGCGCTATGGACCACGTGATGCGTGGCTTCAATTTGTCTCTTCTGCCAAAATTGTTGAAAACCCGCTGCCGCTCAGACCTGCTGCAAGAAAATATTGCTGCACACTTGCGAAGTTCTTGTCCATTAGCTTCTTTTCTCCTATTTAACAATGAAAATGATAATCATCCCCAAATACAGAGCTTCAGGACTCGCTTTTTAGAAAGTTGTGTATTTCAGTGAATAGATTTGTTGCGTGACTTTCCCCCAAAGAAATTAAATAAAATTTAACTGTACTTAAAAAAAAAGAACTCAATATGCGCAGGCCTTCCGAGAAAAGGCTTAACATCTCTCTGTGGTCAATCTTTTACCGGCTCCGTACTCACGGTTACAGAGATAAACACAAGCGCTCATTGGGGGGCGGGGGGGAGTCGTACCTATAAGAATGCGCTGGAAAAGCTGTTAATGGAAAGGCCCCCGGATGATTTTGTAGAGCTAGGTAAATTAAGGAAGAGACTCGCAGATCCGCAGCAGGTGAAACCAAAGTGACTTCCCGGACTTGTGAGCGTCCGTAACCCAAACCACAGCCGGAGGCTGCCCCTGCACAACACCAAGTGCCTTTTCCCCCCACTCTGGATGACAAGACCATTTGGAAAATGGAAGCGAGTCATTATCTCTCCAAACCCCCCCCCCCCGCCCCGTTTTCTTCTCTTGGGAGCTTTCTGAAAAGTGGGTACTTCTTTCCATTCAAGAGGAAAGGGGGGAACCTAACCCGACTGCACAGGGGCAGGAAATGGGGGGGAGGTACGTCGAAGACACCGTGGAGTTGGGGGTAATGGCTAAGCAATCTTCTTCCTCCTCATATGGGGGGGGTTGGGGGGGGGAGATGAGCTAGGACCCGGGGACCGGGAGAGGGAGGATAACCCGGGTCTGACCCAGGCCTTTCCGCACCTCTTCTCCCTTCCCCTAAAGCAGACGGTATCGAGCTGTCCCGCCCCCCAGGAGCAGTAGGGGGGAAACTTCTTGGGGCAGAGGGGCAGCCGCTGCAGCCGGTGGGCGCTCACCCCGGACGCCACAGGCTCCGAGCGCTCCGTTTCTCGCTCTTGGAGTGGTGCTTTAGCGAGAGCCAATATCCTTTTGTGCTAATAGCCCTGTCCTCATTTGCTGCCTAATTGGACTATATAAAGCCAATAACAGGGGAGCTCTTATAGCCCGAAGCCAAAGCGCCAAAATCCAAGGCAAGGAGAGAGGGGGCGGCGGCAGGGGCTGCTGCGGGGCCAGGGTTTGGCTGCGCCTTCTCTTGCCTAATCCCATTTGCCATTGTACGTGCCCAATCGCCGTATACTCTCCGCATTTAACTTGGATGACATTTTGATTTCATCATTAGCATCCGGCGCCGGATTGACGCAGCCCCAAGCCGGGGACTGGTCCAGCCGCCTCCTCCCCGGGAGCAGCCGCCGCCGCCGAGCCTCCTCCTCGGCCCCTGGGTCCCGTCTGCTGTCCCGCGGCCAGGGCCGTCCCCCACCCCCTCCCGCCCGGCGTCCCTCCCCACCTTCCCTCGCTCTCCCGCTCCCCCATCCCTTCCTCCTCCCCCACACCCCATGCAAGCCCGCCCCAACAGCTCTCCAGCTGGGTGCCCACATCCCCACCCCGCCCTCCAGACGCTGGAATTGCGCCCGGGGCTGCTTCGACTTTGCGCCGCCTCCTAGCTGAGTTGTGTTTATGGTCTGAGTTGCCGCTCGACCGCCCGCCCGCCCGCCCGGTGTAGCGGGGCCCCGGAGGAACGGGAGGATGCCGGAGCCGGGACAAGAGCCCTCCGCCACCCCCAGCACCCAGCCTCCCCAACCTCCGCCGCCGCCTCCCCCGCCGCCGCCGCCTCCCCCGCCACCTCCACCGCCACCGCCCAAGGACTCCCCGTTCTCCATCAAGAACCTGCTCAACGGAGACCACCACCGGGCGCCCCCCAAGCAGCAGCAGCCCCCAAGGACGCTCTTCGCCCCGGCTTCGGCCGCCGCGGCCGCCGCGGCCGCGGCTGCGGCCAAAGGGGCCTTGGAAGGCGCCGCCGGCTTTGCGCTCTCGCAGGTGGGCGATTTGGCTTTCCCCCGCTTTGAGATCCCAGCGCAGAGGTTTGCGCTCCCCGCGCACTATCTGGAGCGGTCTCCAGCCTGGTGGTACCCCTACACCCTGACCCCCGCGGGGGGACATCTGCCCAGACCAGAAGGTACCTATGATGAGTTTCCTTGTTCCTTTTCCCAAACTCTCCACCTCCGCCTCTCTTCTCTTTACTCTTCCACGGTGTCTTTTCTCTTAACCCACTTTTGTCCCTACTTGTAACTTGGCCCATGCCGTGGCCCTCTCTTCCAGTGCCTTCGTGGCTCTGTTTCGGCATCCCGACTCCCCTCCTCCTCCCCTCCTCGCTCCCCTCTCTCTCGGTCCCAGCTCCCTCTCGCTCGGCTCCTATTGCTACATTTCTTGGTACCAATCCCACTTGGGGAGAAAAGAAATAAGAGTGAGCTCGCGGTCCGATAAAAAGTGGCCCTGGCAGGAGGGTAGGAGGAATGGGCCGTCTTAGGGAGTCGTGGGGGACTGGGGAGGAGGCGAAGCTGGGACTGCGAAGAGAAAGCGGCTTATTTACTAGTTCTGTCCCACAGATTCAGGGCAAGTCTTTCCCTTGGCCCCTAGCGGACACGGGAAAGGAAGGGAAGGAGAGAGCCTAAGGCGATGGCGGCTTTGTCACCATCCGCTTCCTCTCTTCTGGAGACTTCGAGAGGGCCCCGGGACGCCGAGAGCTAGCATCCTCCTCTTTCCTTGGGGAGGGGGAAAAAGAGGCTGGGCACCAGGGAAAGCAAGCCCGCCTTGAAGAAAGTCCTTGGCCCTGAAGCAGTGGTGGAGTGAGCTGAAGGGACACAGGGGGCAGCGGGGCCGGCGGCGGGTCCTGTGCGGCCTAACTAAAGGGGCGGTGTGTGTGTGTGTGTGTGTGTGTGTGTGTGTGTGTGTGTGTGTGTGTTTGTGGGTGCGTGTGTGTCCGTGTGTGCGCGGTTTGGGTGTCTTTTCTCTCCCCTCCAGCGGCCGAGAAGTCCCTCCTGCGAGACTCGTCCCCAGCTTCGGGCACAGACAGAGACTCCCCCGAGCCGCTGCTCAAGCCGGACCCGGACAAGGAGCTGGACTCCAAGAGCCCGGACGAGATCATCCTCGAGGAGAGCGACTCGGAGGAAGGCAAGAAGGAGGAGGCGCCGGCCGGAGCCGGCGCCGGGCCCGCGGGCCCGGGCGGCGAGGACTGGAAGAAGCGGGCCGACAGCCCGGAGAAAAAGCCCTGCCGGAAGAAGAAGACGCGCACGGTCTTCTCCCGGAGCCAGGTCTTCCAGCTGGAGTCCACCTTCGACATGAAGCGCTACCTGAGCAGCTCGGAGCGCGCGGGCCTGGCCGCCTCCCTGCACCTCACAGAGACCCAGGTGAAGATCTGGTTCCAGAACCGCCGGAACAAGTGGAAGCGGCAGCTGGCGGCCGAGCTGGAGGCCGCCAACTTGAGCCACGCGGCCGCGCAGCGCATCGTGCGGGTGCCCATCCTCTACCACGAGAACTCAGCTGCCGAGGGCTCCGGGGCGACCGGGGCCCCGGTGCCAGTCAGCCAGCCGCTCCTCACCTTCCCCCACCCGGTGTACTACTCTCACCCGGTCGTCACGTCGGTGCCGTTGCTGCGGCCGGTCTGAAGGTGGGGCAGGGGAGGGGGGGGCGCTGGGGACCCACCCTTCCCCCTCCCCCATCCCGGGACTGGACGCGCGTGTGAGTGGGCAGGGGTGTGTGCCGACTGGTAGGGAGTGGAAGTGGGACTGACCCTCCCGGCTCCCCAGCTCGGAGGGCTCAGGATCGGCTTCAAGAACCGGAGATCAAGGGTCGGTGTCCCCTTCCCCCTCCCTCCCCTCGCCCCCAAAAGGTAACATTTTTGTCCGTATCCTCAATGCATCTCCCGTGCGTTTCACCCTCACTAGATTGGAGGCTGTCTTGACTCTTGTCGGCTTTTCTTTTGGTTCTAAGAAAGGTAGAAAAGCAAATCCTGACTCAAAATTTCATATTCCATTTACAATTCCCTGCCCTAAATGGGCTGAACTCTAGCTTCTGATTTTATTTTTTAAATAAAAGAAATAACAAAGCAAGGGTTCAAGGGGGAGAGAGAGAGAGAGAGAGAAGAATCTCTCCAGCTCCCTCCTTTTTTTCGATCTTTATTTCCCCCCCAAATTCTGATGAAGAGAATTTGCATTGCACTGCTTTTAATTCTTGGCTTTTATTTCTTCCCCAACCATTTATTTTTCCTCCTCCTTTTAGTTATCCGTTCACCCTTTCCTTTCAGAAAAACCAGTGATAAGTTGTTTCTCTTCATCCCACCTCTCTAGCAATTTGCCTGTTGGGGAACTAGAAAATCCACTAATAAAGTGCAAAAGGAGAAATAAAAACCAAAAGGAAAGCCCCCAAACCGAAAATGAAAACAATTCCGTACTCTAACCTGGTTGAGTAGTATTATTTATTGGTAACCTATTGTTGAGGGAGTATCTCTCCTTTATAAATTATTCTTACTATTATTATTTTTACAACCTTCTTCTTCTTCTTTTGTAATTTAATTATTGTACTTTTGACCTGTGCAATATTGTACGAAATTTTCTGAGAGCACTGCGGCTTCCTCCAGGGAAGGAAAGGAACATTTTCATTGTAAAACTATGATCATTCGAGTAGCAAAATAAAGTAGTGGGGGGAAGAAGGGGAAGGAAGGAAGGAGGCTAGGGAAATTGAGCATTAGCTCTGCTCAAAGAGGCAGCTGGTTATTGGAGCGCTTTAAGTGAAGGACAATCAATTTAGGATAATTTTAACTTATTTGATAAATGTACAGTTTTCTTGTAAAATTTACCCTAAACCTCATATCCCTGAGGTTCTGCCATCCAATTCAACCTGTTTCCTTCTGTCTTCTAAACCTGTTGTCGGGCAATAGGTTTCCCCTCATCTCCTCCCCTTCTACCCCCGAGGATTTCCTTTTACATCTGTCCGGGTTCAGTCTCTTTTTAAGAAAAAAGGAAAAAAAAGTAAAATATTGTTACGCTGAATGTCGTTGTGAGATTGAAATAAAAAAAATAGAGCAAAGGCACTTATGTTCCAAGGCTGTGTAACTTTGGGGAATTATCTCCAACAGGTGTTTCTGAAACCCCTGCTTTCTGTCCTTTCTTTTCCAACCTTTCTATCCATTGTGAGAAGTGGCTGCACTATATCCATAATCCAGTCTCTAGGGCAGACAAGGGTGACTTTGTTCGGGGCAAGCAGGATTCCCCAGTAGTATCATATATGGATTGATCTTCTCAAGAGCTAAGTGGAACAAGGGGCATTAGGAAAGTTTCTTAATATGGTTTACAAAATTCCAGTAGACAAGAGAGCGGGTTGACTGGCCAGCCTGGATCCCTCGGAACTCTGCTCCAACTGCTCTTTGTCTTATGGATATGTGTGTGAAAGATAAGAGACCAGATAGTTCAGGGATAAGGTAGAACTCCCAGGAAAGCCTCTACAAGCGCCTTTTAAAAATCTATTTTGGATGTGTCCCCTCTGGGCCGTCCTTGGATAAAGAGAGAAGGAAGAAAGAGGAAGGCTCGCTTGCGGGTTCACTATCTGCTAGTCCCTTTGCCTCGTCCTTGGAAAAAAAAGAGGGAAGGAAGGAAGAGGAATGGTAACTTGGGGGTTAAACATCGCAAGAGGTAAAGCAAGGCAGGTGTAGAGACTTCAAATGTCGGAGAAGCTTAAAAACCATAAAAAGGAATAGAAAGATGACCAGCTAAACCCCGGACCTCAGTCGTCTTTCTCAGCCTCGGGATAACTTTGCTCCCCTCAGGCAGGGGTTGCAGAGCTGTAGAAGGACCTGGAAGTCTTGGTCTAAAAAATAAGGGGGGGGGGGGAGACAGCAACTTTGTTCTCTAGATTGACCGATTGGGCCTTAGTTGCAGTTTTCCCCAAGCCAGTTTTTCCGTCCAGCCCAGAGGGAAAGGGGAGGGGGAAACCCACAGGAATTCGGTGGCTTGATTTACCTTCGGAAGGGGGGGGCACAGACGCGGGCAGGCACGCAGGCGCACCCACAAACACATAATACACACACACACACACACACACACACACACACACACACAAACACACACACAGACACAATCAGGAATCAGTTCCAGTACTGCTGCCCAAGGTTTTTCATTTCCAATGATTCCACTTTAGAGGAACTTCCTCCGAACAGTACTTTTTTTCTCCTTTTAAACAAGATTCACTGTATTCCTTTTCCTTTCCGTTTTTCCTTTTTCTCTTTTTGGTTCCCTCCCTTAGACTGAAAAAGAGAAGTTCAATACTTGAGTCAGTGCTTGAAGCTCTGGGCTGGGGCAGAGCCCCAACCCAAGTATGCTCAGCGTCTCCCTCCCCTCATTTTTCCGGCTGGAAGCAGCTGGGACAGCATTCTGAGGCTTTGCTGCAAAAGAGCCGGGCTGGAACCTCGAGATTCCCGCCCTATCTTGCTTTGGAAACGTCCTGATCGCCTCTGCAAACGGTCCTGTAAAAGTCTGTGTTTGAGTCTCAAATAGGAAAGGAGGAAGCATTCTCCACAACCTGCGTTTGTGGCAAGATTATATAGACTGAGGACAAACTGGCCAATAGGTGGGAAATATTTGGAGCTGTTTTGTTGCCCAGAGTTTCATTTGGATGAACTGGATATAGAGAAAGTTCTAGGTACAGCATGGTTGAAGATCTTTCCTGGGATCTAATTTATTTGGAGAGAGAGAGAGAGAGAGAGAGAGAAACTTTTTAATCTTTTATTTCTTTCTTTGATATGCTCCAGGACCTAAGCTTAAAAGAATTTATTCTTTTCTGAGATGTTAAAGATTATTTTTGGTTGATGGGAAACAGCTCCCAAAGATCTTTGTGTAAATGGCAAAATTTTGAATTGGGATCCGAAGACAGATCTCCCTTTATTTCTCCTGTGGTTTAGAATAAAAAAAAACCCGAGATATTGTTGTAAATGAAAAACAAACAGAAAATCGGGGTCAAAATATGTTATCCTTTGTGTCACCTGCAAACAGAGTGATGCCTTTGACTGTTGGCAATACTAACTGTGAGAGGGGTCAATAACAGCTCATTAAAAATGATGTTGCAACAGCAAACATGTCCTTAGACTTTACAGCAAACGCGATGTTATCAAACACCAAGAAAATTCTTCTTTATTTGTGTTTAGATTCTAGAAAACGGTTCTTGACTGACCCAGTCTTTACAAAATCGAGAAATAACTAGTTCGTTACAAGCACAACTTGTCCTCTGCATAGCCTCCCTTGGGCTTTTATTTTTCTCCCTCAAGCCCATTCCCACCCTAGCATTTGGCTGAAAGAAAGTCCTTAGCACAGGTAGGTGTGGGTCCCATAAGCCTATGCTTCTGGTCCCCTTAAATCTGTCTGTCTATTACTAGCCTGCCTGCCGGCTTTAGGTCCAAATAAAGTAGAGGCCAGAGTGCTACCACTTGTTTTGGTGACGTTGATGAGAAACTGCTATTGCATGTCTTGCAACTTGCAACCCAGTGAGTTATCAAAACTAGACTTCATTGCAGTGTTGCAAGTGCATGGTACTCGTCAAGCCCAGATTAACTGGAAGATTCAATTACTGTCCCCAGGAGTTGCCCACACAAGGGTCCCTGGGACCCAACTCTCCGATCCACAATTCTGCAACAAACATCAGCATCCTGTTTGCCTTTTATAGACTTCTGTCTTCTACCTGGACTTGGTTGAGCCTGTGAGGATCCTAATGGGAGTAGACTGCTTTTCTGGAGCTAGGGAAACTACATTGGTTCTGAGTTTAGCAGCATGCTGGGAAGCTATAAAATGGGGGGGGGGGGATTGTGGAGTATGTAACTTTTCCTTAAATTCAGCTGCCATTCCATTAAATTCTCTGCCTTCTCAAGCGGATGCCTTAAAAGACAGCCCTCAGACCCAAGACCTAGATTCCAATTGCATTCATTCAGACCTTACTCTTTCAGAAAACCGATTCCCTGAACTTGGATTGAACACTCTGCTTTCTAAAAGCCTAAAATAAAAATAAAGACATTCAGGCCTCTTTTCCTAACTTCTCAATTCAATCTAAATGGCATTGGTTTCTAGGGTAAAGCCTTCAAGCAATACTACATCTTCTCTTTCCTGCTCTACCTTCCCCCACCAAACACACAATATTTGCAGAGGAGTCTCAGGGTGGTGAGTTTTACTTTTGCTATCCACCCCCTTGTTCCCTCCCCCCCCCCCAGTTAAGACAGGAACAATCAGTCCTTAGGCGGAAAGGAGAGGTGCCCTTTTTGCACCTTATCATGGGTCCTGATGCTGGAAACTGGGGGTAGAAAGAGGGATGGGGAAGACATGGAGGAGATTGAAAATGAATTTTTCAGACTTGGTTGGCATCTCAGTGCCTGCACGGTGAGGTAACTATTCCCGATTGGAGTGACAGGGTTTCTGCCACTCAGACACTAAGTTGATTCGTTCAGATCCTAAAACTGCTGGCTACTGACTAACCAGTTGTTTTTATCGAGGCCACTGTGGTTTCCAAATCTGTGCAATTGTTTGCACAGAAAGAGATACATCCTTTTCCCAGGCCCACTGTTTGGAGCTTGGCTGAACCGAACTGGCTGAGGTGTTTCTATTAGCAACACAGATGTATTTCTTTTATTTGGTAGTAAATAGAGGGGGCTTGTGTATAGCAAACATCAGCGAGAAAGATATAAACTCCCCCACCCCCACCCCCTCCTGCCACCAGGGTTTCATTAAGGAGCCTTGGACAGCCTCCTCCTGAGAGTTCAGTTGCGATTAAACTGCAGAGCCGACCTCCAGGCAGACCTCAGAGCACACCTATCTGTTTGGGTCCTCCAGACAACTTTAGGCTTTTATTGGAGAAATTGAGGTTGGTAATTCTTTTTTTTTTTCTTTCTTGTCTCTTTCATGCAATAAAGTGAACGGGAGTTTATAGGACCGAGGGGCCTGGCAAGTGCCCTTCTCGAGTTGAAATTGGGCAGTCACTGAAGATAGAAGTCGTAAACAGCTGGGGAACCGCTGGTAGAGCAGATGTGGGGATGCTGGGATGGAGTTGGGGAGGGGGAAGCACCTCCTGTTCAAGAGTGGCGGAGTGAGCTTTCCCATTGCTTAACTCAGCTTTAACTACAGAGAGAGAGGACTAGGTCTGCCAGCCTCCAAAGCAGCGACCGGTGTCTGTAATCATCGCTTTAGTCTATCGACTTCCTCTGCAGAGCAAACTGAATGAGAAGCCCATTAAGAGCATTAACAGATTGGTACAGCATTATGCTCCAGTTCATATTGATCGTCTAGCGTCTGTAAAATATTGTTTCAAATGAATCTATTGTTCCCGGGCTCTGTCGTCGGTGCTGATGACCTTGGTGTGTTCTCCAACAGTCCGACCAGCCCTTCCCGCCTCCCATCTGATTAACTACTTTGTATAATTTCTCGGAGGCTCAAGGAGCATGGGAGAAAGGAGAGAGACAGTTCGCTGACCAAGCGTCCCTACTTAGCTTCCTGGTCTCAGTTTACTTATCAGTAAAATTATCGTTCTGCACTACTTGTTCTCGAAGGTGTATTCCAGATTCGATATTCTAGGTGTCCAGGCTTCTCTCTCTCTTCCACCCAACCCACTAGAAAACCCCAGGGGTGGCCACAGAAGTACCCCAACTAGTACTCTGTGTAAATATACACATATCACACCATATTCTGATTTATTCTCTAGTTTTTACAGCCCAGGATAATTCCATATATAAGGCAGACGATTAGACAATCTGGACAATACAGACTTGCTTGATGCTCTGTCTCCCTCCAATACACTACCAAAGGCTATTGAGTGAGTTTTGGAAATCCGTAGAGTATTATTATTTCTCCCTGTCTCCTTCACATATAGAAACTCCTCCTTCCATGCTTCTTTCGCTGAAATCTCACACAGTATCACGAACCTCGTATAGATCTAACCTATGAATTTGGGGAGAGGAGACATGGAAAATCGTAACTGATAACCATTCGGGCTGATGAAGGAAATAGCGGTCTTGTTGGTTGGTGGGGTTAGCGGTTCTGTAGTCCTGTGCCCTTGGGCAGCTTCTCTGATGGTCACAAAGTGAGGGTTGGGAGAAAGGTCCCTTCAAGTCCGGGCTAACTTCCCTAGTTTGTCTCGGCATTCAGAGGCAATGGAAATGTGGATCTGCGGTCTCCCCTCCACTCCTTAAGGCCAATGCTGATGTGTCTGTGTGTGTGTGTGTGTGTGTGTGTGTGTGTGTGTGTGTGTATACGTGGGTTAGGTTATGCTTGGGTATATTAGGATATCCGTGCATGAGTGTGCAAGCTAAAAATGAAGAAATTGGAATTGAATAATTTTATTGTTTTACTTAGCCAGCTCAGCATGGGAGTAGAGAGGTCTGTCAGGAGGTTAGTCAGTCATTCAATGAGGGAAGAACCTGCAAGCTCTTCCCAGGAATAATCCAGAAAAGAAACACACAGGAAAAAAAAAAGATTGATCTGTCCAAATTCTGTACTAGAATCACTGGGAAGACTGGAGTTTGGGGGCTGATTTCTGATCCAGATAAGATGGGATTTGATGTGAAAAAAGGAGGGGGGGGATTTCTCCTCTCCCACAAACAAAAAGGGAGACAGAGAAGAGGAAAAACCCATTGTCTCATAGAGTCAGAAGAAAATCCTCTAAGAACCTATCCCAATTTTTTTTGTTTTCTTTCCAGTGCATCCTAAATCTAGTTAATCAAGAGAAAGGTACAGTTGACTGGGGTAGGGATTAAGAATAAGTGTTCTGATAATTCAGAGAAGACTCAGAACATTTTCAAGAATTTAGCCTAAACTTTTCATAGTTTCAGGTCCTTGTGGAGAGGAAAGGTACCAGGGAGACATTCGTCACAGGACTCAGAGGGATAGTTAGTTCTTCTGCCTTATTAAAGCCTGTCTAGTTGCTGGACCTGGGAACTGTGCTTCTCAGCTTCCCTTACCTCAGGTCCTTACTGCTGTCTCACCTACTGTTTTCTCTAGACAACTATTTTTATGACCATTTCACTCAATGTAAAATCTTTCCTTCTTTCTCTCCTCAACATCCTTCTCCATTTTGAGCTTCACTTCTTACTTTCCCCTTCCTCCTTTCTCATCTTCCTGATAACCTTTCCTTTCTCCTTCCTTTCTACCCTTCTTCCCTTCTTTCTTGTTTCTAAAATTTTTTCCTACACTGCTTTGTACTTTCTCCTCATTCTCTCTCAAACCTTTTCCTTTCTTCTTTCTTTAATCTACCTTGCCTCTTCTAATTTCCTTCTTCCCTTCCTTTCTTTTCATTTCCTTCCTTCCTTCCTTCCTTTCTTCTTTCTTTCTTTCTTTCTTTCTTTCTTTCTTTCTTTCTTTCTTTCTTTCTTTCCTTTTTCCTCTTCCCCTCTCCCTCCCTTCTTTCTTCCCTCTCTGACTTCATTGCTTTCTTATGTTGTACCCTCCTATACACAAATAACATATATAAATATATGTATTCATAGATACAATGACTTAATTTGTTGCAGTGTAGTCTTTGAGACTGTTTAATAATAATTTAAATAACGTAGTATTTGTCTGAGGTGAGCTATCCTTCAATATGGTCACATCTGCATTTTTAGAAAAATATCTACAATGAGGAGCAGCTTGGTGGTGTAGTGGATAGAGCACTAGCCCTGAAGTCAGGAGGACCTGAGTTCAAATCGGACCTCAGACACTTAATAATTACCTAGCTGTGTGACCTTGGGCAAGTCGTTTAACCCAGTTGCCTTGCAAAAAAAAAAATCTACTGTAAAGTTAAGCCCCAGGTTGTCTGATTTGGTGAAGAAAGAGTGCTTCAGTTATTGAAATTCAATGGGGTTGATGTACTCTAAGAAGGAAGATATTAAGAAAGGAGTTGAGAGGGGCGGCTAGGTGGCGCAGTGGATAAAGCACTGGCCCTGGAGTCAGGGGTACCTGGGTTCAAAGCCGGTCTCAGACACTTAATAATTACCTAGCTGTGTGGCCTTGGGCAAGCCACTTAACCCCATTGCCTAGCAAAAAACTAAAAAAACAAAACAAAACAAAAACAAAAGAAAGGAGTTGAGAGAGGAGAGGCAAGTAAGGAAAGAGGAATGTAAAAGACAATAAAAAAGATGAGAGAATACAAACCGAGTAAGAAGAAAAAAGACATGGAAGAAAGAGAAGGGAATAAAGGGAGAGCAGATAAGAGAAGATAAAAAAGGAAAAGAGAAGAGAAAAGAGATGAGAACAGGAAGAGAGGAAAGAGAGGGAAAGAAAGGGGGAGTGGGGAGGGGATGTAGAGCAGAAGAGGAGATAAGAACTGCTTATGGGTGAGAACTTAGGTGGAGTCTGACTGTGGGGGCCTTGAGCCTGAGCCCAGCCCGAATGAAGGACGATTTCCTAAATTGTATTTCAGTGCGGGGTCTTTCTGGGTTAATGAGCTGACATCATGATTAAAGCTGACCATTTGTAATGTGTCTCGACCCTGCCGCAGAGCCTTGAAAAGGTTAATGTGGTAAAACAGGACAGCACCTGCCCCTCACTGGCCAAAGTCTGGCCTGCACAGAACCCCAAACCCTCATCCCTTCCCCTCCCATTTCCCTTCCCCAACTCCTAATCAATTAGTCCATTAATGAGTCTATCAAGGAGTTAAGTAGTTAAAGATTATGCCTCTGGTCCAGGCAGCCATCGTCATTTCACTCTGGTAATTATATTATAAGTACTTTATTCAATATCCCAGGCATAACATGGTGGATGGAGTTAATGAAAATGTCATTTTAAAACGTCTTGACATTTGTCTGTATTGATTTGTATTTTCTCCCCACCCTTGATTTGATTTGGGGGAATAGGGAGAGTTGTTGGGGAAGTGGTGGAGGGGGAGAGAATCACATTTTTATATATTAAAAAAAAAAGACAGGCACTGGTTGGTTTCTAGTTGGTTGATCAGAGTCTTGCAAATCTCTCTTCTTGTTCATGCAAAGAATATGCATAGTGTTCTGATATCTTCTCTCACCATGACACTAAAAAAAGTAACTCCTCTCCATGGGGTTTAGTTTTCCTTCTGTAAAATGAGAGTGTTGAACTGAAAGAATGATTTCTATTCTAAGACCATGATCCCTTAGATTGAATTGGGCAGCTAGTTTTCCTGAGAATAGAAGGAGGGGACGGAAAGAAAGGTTACTGGAATACTAGTGTACACCCATAATTCTCTGGGAGAGATACAGATAGCTGCAGAATTTGTTCTCTGGCACCCCCACTTCTCTAGTTTCCAGAAAACTCTTACAAAATTGCAATGACCTATCAGACTTACTGATGGTGGCTGATGCAGATGTGACTTGAGAACTTAGGTCTTGTGTAAAGTGAATTCACTGTAGGATACAGTCTCCTTAGAGTGTCTTGACAAGCCCCCTCATTTTATAAAGGGGAAAACTGAGGCCAAGAGAGGGGAAGTCAGAGCCAGGACAAGTCCAATGTTCTTCATAGGAAAAATCTGAAGCTTATAACCCCTTGTGTTTATCTTGGTATGGAACTTTTGTTGTTACATATTCAATTTATATGCACTCATAGGATTTAAAGCTGGAGAAGACTTTCAAAGTCATCCAGTTTTCCAAGAAGGAAACTGAGGCCCCCGAATAGGAAACAAATTCAGAGATTCACAGGTAGTAAATACAGACACTGAGATAAGATGCAAAGTTTCTTTCTTCATATCCAATGCCATTCCTAATATAGAATACTAATCCTGTCAAGTACCAATGAGAGTGGAGTTTTCTGACATTAAATGTAGGAACAGTTTCTGAAGAATAATACCCTTCCCCACCCCAGGAAAAAAAAAGTTAATTTGAGCTTTTAGTCCACTGTGTTGTGCTTTAGGCAAACAGCTACCATATTTATTCTAACAAAATGATTTGCCCAAAGTGACTCAAGGGCAGAGCTGGAACTAGAGCACTCTTCTGATGTCCACTTTATTGTTCTCTCTGACTGTCTCTCAGTCTATCTGAATGTCTATCTATCTGTCTCTGTCCCCCACCCCTTAACCTGTCTGTTTATCTATGATTTTTTTCTCTTCCTATGAAGGACTTCTAGGCAATCTTACTCAACCTATATTTTCTTCTTTATGAACCTGCCAAGTTTTCTTTCTGTTTTTTTTGCTTGTTTTGTTTTTTAGGTTTTTGCAAGGCAAATGGGGTGAAGTGGCTTGCCCAAGGCCACACAGCTAGGTAATTATTAAGTGTCTGAGACCGGATTTGAACCTAGGTACTCCTGACTACAAGGCCAGTGCTTTATCCACTACGTCACCTAGCCACCCCCAAGTTTCCTTTCAAAAAAGTTGGGGAAGTTGACTTTTTTTTTTAAGAGGGCAAGAAAGTGACATTGTGGTTCTAGATTCACAAAGGCATTTACTAAATGTGCTTGGCATTTCAGTGATCATCATGGAAGGAAAAATCTGAGAAAGTTATGAGACATGATGATGATAATAGTGATGATGATGTTTATCTTTTATTCTTGAAGAAGACCATAACATCAGGAAGGTGATGCCATGGGAAGCACATGAATTGAATTTGAGAGAGGGGATGCTGTGTTAAGTCACCAGCCACAGTTTCTCCTCCAGAGTCATGTATGTCCAGTGGCCAGATGACTACAGATGGCCCTGGATGCCTGGAAATCTGAGCGAAGTGACTTGCCCAAGGTCACACAGCTAGATGATAATGGTAGAGTCTGACAGACCTAGATCTGAATCTAACTTGAGCCATTCCCTGTGTGAATTTGTTAGGGGGCTACAAAACATTCAATGAACAAACATGTATTAAGGACTTCCTTTGGGCTAGGCACAGTGTTAAACGCAGAAGGTACAAAGGAAGGTGAAAATAGTCCCTGGTTCCAAAGAGCTCACATTTTAGTGGATGTCAACAACTTACAAACAGTTTTATATATTACTATAAGATATTGGGGTGGTTTGTCATGTCCTCCCTTCTTCAGCTCATTTTACAGACAAGGAAATGGAGGCAGGCAGGGTTAAGTGACTTGCCCAGGGTCATACAGCTAGTAAGTATCTGAGATCAAATTTGAACTCAGGTCTTCCTAACTCTAGGGCAAGTGCTCGAGTCTCTGAGTCATCTAGTTGACTTTGCTATATACATACAAGATATTTATTATATACAATATATACACATACATATATACATATATATGAATATTAAATTGGAGGTAATCTCAGAAGGGCATTAGCATTCAAAGTGATGGGTGAAAACTTCTTTCAGAAGATAGGATTTAGTTGGAACAAGGAGGGAGATGAAGGAGAGAATTCCAGGCCAAGTAAACAAGAAGGGTCATTCTCTATGAATCACTTCCAACTCACCCCACATATCCAACTCATTGCTCAGTGTTCTCACTTCTACCCTCACAACATCTCTCTAATACATTTCTTCTCTCCACTTCCACAGCCACAACTTTGGTTCAGGCCTTCATTATTCCTTAGTTCACTATTTCAAGAATTTTTTTAATTGTCTCCCTTTCCTTACCGTCTCCTCATTTCAATCTAACTTCCATTCAGCTTCCAAGGTGATTTTTCTAACACATATGTCTGATTGTGTCACCACCCTCACTCAAATAGAAAAAACCTTCAATGGGCTGTAATGGCTCTTAATTATCCCCCGGAATAAAATACAATCTTCTTTGGCATTGCTTGGCATTTAGAACTCCTCCGTACCTGACTCCTTACTGTTGCCTTTCCAGTCTTCTTAGCTCTCCTCATTTTCATATACTTTACATTTTAGTAGCTAAATGGTGCAGTGGATAGAGTTCAAATCCAGACACTTGTCATTTGCTAGCTGTGTGACCTTGGGCATGTCACTAATAGCTGACTACCTAGCATTCAGGGCTATCTCCAGTTGTCATGATTCATATCTGATCACTGGACCCGGCTCTGGAAGAGAAAGTGAGGACAGTAACCTAGAACAATGCCCCCTCACTCAAATCCAATTCTTGTGCTTATCATGGCATTCATTACTTCATGATTGTCAAAGTCTTCTTTGAAAATGAAAGACAAAACATCATCACATTTTTTTTAGGTTTTTTCCAAGGCAAATGGCTTGCCCAAGGCCACACAGCTAGGTAATTATTAAATGTCTGAGACACAGGATTTGAACCCAGGTACCTGGACTCCAGGGCCGGTGCTTTATCTACTGTGCCACCTAGCCACCCCACATCATCACATTTTAACAACACTGGTCTATTGGGAATTTCTCAAACAATCCACTCTATCTTCTGGTTGCTTTACCCCTTAAACTCTTAGTTTCCCTGATCTGCTTCAGGGCTCAGCTCAAATCTTTTCTCTTCTGGCCTTTTCTAGTCTCCTCTCCCAAATCCTCAAAGCTATTTTCTCTCTTGATAACCTTACAGTGGTATGTATCTTTAATCTATTTAGTTGTTTACATGTAGTCTTTCTATTAGAATGTAATTAGAATGCTCTTTTTGAGGACAAAACCCTTTTATTTTTGCCTTTTGTTATATCTCTTTTATTCAATAGGGTACCTGGCATATAAGTAAGCACACACACAAAAATCCCTAAACTAACCCCCCCCCAAAAAAAATCCCCCAAAATGCTTGTTGACAACCTCCCTTGCCCTTTCTCCTCTTCCAAATGAAGGGTTGCATTCCATGATTACTAATGTCCTTTGAAACTCTAAATCTATTATACTGTGACCTGGGTTCAAGACCTGTCTCTGATACTCTAGGCAAGTTCCGTAACCTGATAGTATCTCAGGCAACTTTCTAAGACTGAAAATTGCATCTTAGATTTATTGATAGAGGGAGATTCCTCACCAGGAATTTACTATATAAATGAAATTACTGGAGCATGCTCCCCCTCCACCCCCCAATGGTCATAGTACATTCTCTATAGAACTTAACAGTTTTCAGGCTAAACTCTGTGAGACAAGTTGTAAAATATTGTTACTCTAGCTCAGTGTTTTGGGGATAGTGTTTTAGAAAAGTTAAAATACTATGTAAATGTGATGGTGCTTTTTAATTTATTGATGTTGAAACTGAGGCTCAGCTAGGTTATAGAACTTCCCTCTGTTGGTTCCCAGCTAACATGTCTCAAAGTTGCTATTTGTACTTAGGTCACAGTCAAAGACTTGCTCCAGAAGTAGACTCTAGTGACTCAGGATGAATGGCAGCATTTCCATCCACCCAGTATAACTCATGTATTACCTTTCAGACTCACTTCCCAGGACCCAAACAGCAAGTACCTTTTACCAGTTCTCCTTGAAGGTGGAACTGTCTCATCCAAAGTCACAATGAAGGATTGACATTTGGGAAGGAAAGATGGGAAAAGGATAACTCCAAGAAGGCTTAATGAAAAGAATTTTTAGATCTTTATCCCTTGGTTTCCTTTCCCTTGGTCCCCCCTCCCCCAATAGGCAAACATATGTGTCTATGTGGGCTGAATTGCTTTCAGAATATCCAGACTTGGCTCTGGGGAGAGGGACTAGCATGCAGAACAGTGAGTCCCTATTTCTGCCCCCCCCTCCTCTGGAGGATTATTTTCTTCTTTGCAGAGTCCTAGCCTCAACAATTCCCTTCTGCCTTCTTAGCCTCTCTGTAATCTGGGAGACTTTTTTGGTCAAGATAGACAGCCATATTTACCCAAAGCCTGGAAATTAACCATCAGGAGCAGGTAGAAAAATGCAAGCCAAAGTCAGAATTTTTAGTCAAACTTTTTTAGACCTCTCTTTCTCTCCCACTTTAAATAAGGAAAGAGAGGAGTTTGTTTGCTGACAGACCTTAAGGCTCCTGCACTCTGGTGGGTCTGAAAAGGGCATGTCATTGTGAAGGCTGGAGATACCATAGCTGGTTAATGAAATCTACGGTGTTTAATTAAGAGCTTGCAGAGCCTGGGGCCTCCTCTGGCAGAGGTGATGTCTTGGGTGGGTGAGTGGGGACATCCCAATCTATTCTAACCTAGACTAAGTAAAGGAGTAAACTCTGTTAATGGTTGATGCAAATAGAGAAAATTATTTTTAAACACTGAATCTTATATATAGCAGGTGCTTAATAAATTATTGATGAATAGAACTGAATTAATTTCCATTTTCTTTCTAGCTTAGTTTTACCCTAAAACCTCCTGTTTTCAAGTTGTAAAAAGTTAAGATAGATGGTGGGTTTAAAAAGTTATCCCCCCCCCTTTGGATTCATAAATGAATAGACCTAGAAAGAACCTTTATAATTATCTAGTTTAGGGTTTCAACTTGTTTTGTTCATAAATCTTTTTGGCAAGACTGTTGAAGTCTATGGACTCCGTTTTAGAATTATATATATATATATATATATATATAATAAAATAGGATTAAAAAGAAAACCAACTGTATTGAAATATAATTATCAAAATAGTAATAAAACAATCTCATGTAGCCTAAGAAACTCTTATCCAATTCAACACCTTCATTTTTTACACACTAGGAAACTGAAATCCAAAGAGATTCAGGGCTATGGCCAAGGTCATGCAACCAGTTAGTAACAGAAAGTGAATCAGTCAGATTTTCAAACTTCCTATCACATCATATCCCCTCTTTGTCATTAGAATTCGGAAATCGTGGGGATTTCTCGAGGAGGAACTGTTTAAGATTATGCCTACGATGTAGTGTGCTCACTCTGTGATCTACTCGCCAGTTTCCTCTCTTTCTTTTCCTGGGACCCTGAGTTCTGTAGTTTTGCCAATGCGACAGAGAAACACTACAGGAGCTTTAGAGTCCATTGACTATCTAGTCTGATCCAGGGTGGAAGGTGTGGCAGGGAAAAGGTGCAGGGACTCTGGCTGACTCAAGAAATCTGCGTATTTGATTAGAAACTAGAAAGTACTCTCCGAAAGGAAAGAAACCAAACCAAACCAAAACCAAAATCCAAAACCAAAACAAAGCCCAATCGAGTCCTAGAAGATTATGATGCAAATATTAGCTCACTCTCTCCTTTTGCCCTCCCAGCCCGAGTTCTTACTGTCGCCCCAGTTCAGAAATACCAACCCAAGCTGGCCTCCTGAGCAGCCAGCCCCCCCCCCCCCCCCCCCCCCCCCCCCCCCCCGCCAAGGCCGAAGATTCGAAAAAGCGGAATGAGGCGGCGCTCAGGACCAAGCAGAAGTCTTCGGCATCCTCTTGGTTCCTATTAGCAACGAGGTTTGGAAATTCAGCCTCTTCTGCCACTGGCTTTTCTGACTCCTGCTATTAGTTGCAAAGGTTCTCCCCACCCTTCTCTGCCCAGGTGCCCAGATCGGAAAGTTGGCAAGGAAATGATGTGGGGGTACAGAGGGGGTCTAGAATGTTTTGAAATTTTCCGGGACTTGCTTGCAGCACTGTGATTGGACACGATAGATGTAACCTTCATGCAAATGAAGCCGCGACGCCACCCAGTTGCCTGGAAATCAATAGAGACGGAGAGAAGGGGGCATTCGGACTGGGGCAAGCCCAGGGAAAACGTTCGCCAGCCCAGAAACGCAAACAACCACGTCTCCCCCTCCCTGTCCCCTTCCCCTTCACCCAGCCCACCCCAGCACAGAAAGAGACAGCGTTCACCGACTCCCCCGCCCCCACCCCTTCCCCTCTCCCCCTCCCTTCCCTCCCTCCCTTTCTCCCTCCTTCCCTCCAACACCTTCCACCTAGACGATCTCTAAAGGGACTTCTTGATTTCCTCCTATTTCTTATGAACCCAGGATGGGCAGCAAAGAAGACCCTGGCAAATGCTGTCCAGCCACCGCCCCCATCTCCAGCTTTACTATCCAGTCCATCCTGGGCAGCGGGCCCTCTGAGGAGCCCAGGGAGATCGGGGCCAAGGGTGCCGCGGGCTGGGCAAACCGAAAAAGGAGTCTGTCGGTGTCCTCGGAGGAAGAGGAGGCGGATGACGGCTGGAAACACTCTGGCTGTTACTGCCCGGACTCGCATGGCCCGAAGGAGTCGGGTCACAAGCATCATCAGCCCCTCACCCTAACTTGTCTCAGTAAGTAGCGCTCTGACACCCACTCTCTTCTACACTGGAGGAAAGGCAGCCGACTAGGAGAGCCAGGGAGGCACGATCTCGTTCTTTTCTCTAGGCTGGCCTGGGCCGTTCCCAGCCAGAGTTGAGGGCAGGGAATCGGTCTGGGCCGTCTTTGCCAGCTCTCCCCACCTGTCCTGGGCTCTCCGTTCCCACAAGCCGAGAGATGGCTAGAGAAAGAGACAAAAGTGAACCCGCTGCCAGGGAGGAAATCGGGCTGTTTCTGGGACCCTGCTTCGGAAGGGGGGGGCGAGGAGGGTAAGGAAGGTCAGAAGGGTAGGATTGATCGGAGTTAGGGGAATGTCTTCTAGAAACAGTTTTATTTCCTTTTTGGACAATGGATATTTTTTTTTCTGTGTTCTCCACAGTCACAAACAAAACCGGCTGAATTCTATATAGAAAAAGGAGTGTTGCTCCTCTTTCCCTGGCTCTTCGGAGTGATTAGCAATTTGAGGTGATTGACAGGGGTGCGTTTCAAAGACTGGTCTTTACAACCACTGCGTTTGCGTGTGCGTGTGTGTGTGTGTGTGTGTGTGCAACCGTTCATTTTTTAACCTGACTTCCGAATAACGTTCTCTGAAATGCTGATCTGGACAGAACCGCATTTCTTACCGAAGAAATAGTATTGTTGTTGTTATTATTATTATTAACATCGTTAATAATAAATTCCTTCAGCCGCCCATCTGCTTTGATTGTGAAGTACAGCTGCTAGGAATCTTTGTTTAACAAAGACCAGAACACACACACACACAGAGAAGAGGGAATGTCTCTGGGATCAAGGGGCTACTGAAAGCAATTTTGTTTTTTTCCTTTGAATTTGCTTGGGTGCCACATCAAAATGTTTCCTCACTAGATGCTTATTTCAAACAAACTAAGAAACTTCCCATGTTCAGGGCCGCGTGTTTTGGGTCCATGTGAGCGCTTAGAATAGGCGATGTGTTGAGATGCGAGAATCCCTGGGTAGTCTTTCCAACTCGTAGGCCCCTGCAATTCCCGGTGCTCCTTCAGGGTTTTTAGGGATTTATTGTTTTGAACTTCTTCACAATCGTCATTGTTCTTTTTGTATGAAAAAGGTAACTCAAAGGGCAGCGGAGGAGCCGGATCAGTGAATTCGGACCGGACGCCTTTCCTCTCCCCAGCCCAGCCAGACTTTAAGGAAGAGAAAGAGAAACACTTCCACCCCGGATCCCCATCGCCTGGAGCCGAGCGGCCGCGGGATTCTGGAGGAGATCGCCAGGCAGGATCCGCCAAGAAGAAGACCCGCACCGTCTTCTCCCGTAGTCAGGTGTACCAGCTCGAGTCTACCTTTGACATGAAGCGCTACCTGAGCAGCTCGGAGCGGGCTTGCCTAGCTTCCAGTCTACAACTCACCGAAACGCAGGTGAAGACTTGGTTCCAGAACCGGCGGAACAAATGGAAGAGGCAGCTCTCTGCAGAACTGGAGGCGGCCAATATGGCCCACGCCTCGGCCCAGACTCTGGTGGGGATGCCGCTGGTGTTCAGAGACAATTCCCTCTTGCGGGTTCCCGTGCCCCGATCGATAGCCTTCCCGGCCCCTTTGTACTATCCGGGGAGCAACCTGTCAGCTTTACCTCTCTATAATCTGTACAACAAGATTGACTACTGACCCAACCGAACCCCAGCGGACTTGGCCGCCCCCCCCCAGTAGATGTCAGAGCCTTTCTCCATCCCATTTCCTTCCTTTGCTGTTGAGACCGATCTCTGAAACCCACGCATTTCCCCATTTGTATAGGAATGAAGGCAATGAGCTTCTTCTCTAAATATTAAGAAATACACCATGTGTATTAAATAGTTCTTATTTATGGATTTCCTTTCTTATTTTCATTTGATGATCGTAGGGTATATTCAAAGGTGCTTCTTACGGCGAATCGCCTGCTTTCTACCCAACCTAATTTTCTTTTCAACATTGGGGTTTTCTTTGGGAGGGAAAGAAAGAAACTTCCCTAGTCTGAAGAAAAGAAACTTGTCCAGATCTGTTTCGGCAGATAAAAAATTGGAAGGGGAAAATTAGAGCTTTTATATAAATATATATCTATTCATATCTATAGTCTATATATAAACATGCATATAGATATATAGATATAGATAATGGTTCCAAGCAGGACACTTGTTGGCTTTTGCCTATTGTATATAGCCTTCCTAGTTCCTCTCATCCAGGAATGAGTAGGTACGAAAGGGGGGGTTTCAAATCTGTAAATATTTTTAAAAGAAAAAAAACAAGAAGGCGAAGACAAATAAAACATTTTAAACATCGTTTGCTAACTCTGACTGGTTTGATTCTAAACGTCATCTTCCTCTATGTTAGGAAACTGCTGCCTCCCATCCTAGGTCCCGCAACTCCTTCCCCAGTCCCTGGACTAAGAGTAGTCCATCTCCATCGGAAGAGAAGGCAAAGGTCTCCTGAGGAAAGAATCCTTCAGA
Source organism: Macrotis lagotis (assembly GCF_037893015.1). Lineage (NCBI taxonomy): Eukaryota > Metazoa > Chordata > Mammalia > Peramelemorphia > Peramelidae > Macrotis > Macrotis lagotis. The sequence goes on along the minus strand of NC_133661.1, from coordinate 87,995,527 downwards.
GAGTTGGAAAGGGCATTTGGATTATAAACTGCTGCGGACCTGGATCAGAAAACGAACAAGTCTGTGTTGAAGGTGTTTGCGGGGGGGGGGGGGGGTTAGTTGGGGGTACAAAAACGTGGGGGGGAAATGGGGAAGAGAGTGAAAGAGTGAAGGTGTGTTAAGAGAAACAAAACCTATCATTTTGCAACCGAACCCACAAGAAGTCGAAAAAATGAAGGGAGATAGGGTTTTCTGGGTTGAACGAAGCTAGGTCTCGAGCCGTAGGGGGAGCCAGGATGCTGAGGATTGAAGGATTCGGTTACAGGACTTGTAACATCTTCTCTCTCTGGGACTTCCGAATGGTGGAAGCGCATTTAAATTAAAGAGAAAAAGACAGGGAGAGGGAGGGAGGGGGAGAGAGAGACAGAGACAGAGAGAGAGAGAGAGAGAGAGAGAGAGAGAGAGAGAGAGAGAGAGAGAGAGAGAAACAGAGAGAGAGAGACAGAGACAGAGACAGAGAGAGAGAGAGAAACTAATTGTTTCTAGCTGAGTTGCCAATTTCATTTCCAAAACTGGCTTTGTTTTTCTCTTATTTTTTAGTGATAAATTGAGAAGAAGCAGTTTCACTTAGTGTCGATTCACTCTCCTTTGCTGAGAAGCAGCTTGCTATGACTAAGTTTAACTTTGGCCTTCCCCCTTCCTTCTCTGTCTACTCCCCAGTTCCTCCCCAATTGCTTGGCTCTTCACACCACTAATCCCTTTCTTCACACATCTCACCTTGTTTATGTAGCATTTGAGGATGAGGAGGTGAGACCCCTAAACCCTAGACATCTGTCTTACTTCTCTAGAGGTGGAAAAAAGCTGTAGCAAATGCCTTATTGAGAGACTCAGAATCCAGAGGACTGAACTCGAGGGATGGACAAAGAAGGGAAGAGTTGACTTTTTTTTTAATAGTTTACATTGTGTGTAGTTAAATGGCAAGATGACATGCAAAACTCTCAGCAGCTTGGATTTAATAGAACTGTGACGTGGGAACTGCGGTCATGATGGATTTTAGTGCCAAAGCAGCAGTCTGGTCTCTCCTCCAGAGTAGGGGACACCTGCAGCCTATGCCTGGGTGGGGGGGGATCACTGAAACAAAAAGTAAATACTTGAGTGAATGTTATTCAAACCGCAGACTCACAAGGCATGTTTTATCACAGCCACCTGTTCCCTGCTTAGCACTGAAATCTCCAAAGGAAAAACAGAAGGAGGTGGGGTAGAGGGTGGGAAATTCTTGAAAATGAGCTCTAGGAAACAAGATGAATATTTATATTGATTTCTGGGCCTAGGTTTTAAGCAGTACTAGACTGGACCAAAGCGAAAATAGGCCAGTGTGATCTGTAGTGGATGAGAATCTGCTCTTTGCACAGAAAACACAAATGCCATTAATAGGCCTTTCCAGGTTGAAAGATCAAATCTATCTTCCTGATAAATTCATGACAACTTTAGGGAACAAAAAATACTAAACTATTTAATATTTTTAAAACTTTTAGTTTTCTCCTGTTCTTTTTTCTAAAACAAATTTAATACTTTCTATCTGACATACCTCCCCTAAAGTCATGGTTTATTTTCTTCTACCAAAATTTGCAAGATTGTAGACTATAGACTTAGAGCTAGAAAAGACCTCAACAGCTCATGTAGTATAGTAGACCAACTCCTTATTTTAAGTTAATTCGTGAAATGGATCAAAAGGGAGTTTTAAGTAAAGTGTGTTCAGAGATCCTAATTTGAGCTTTTGATAGGATAGTGGAGAAGATAAATAGGGTTCTTGCCCTACACGCAAATCTGTAGCTACATTGATTTTTTTTTCCCTTCCTAAACTCTATGAACTCAAAACAAATTAAGATTCAGGAAACTATGGACTTATGTTTTCCAATTAAATAAGCCGTTGATATATATATATATATATATATATATATATACATATATATATATATATATACACATATATATAATATGTAGCTAAACTCACTTTTCTTTACTCAAAAACTTTAAAAATAAACTTTTTGAATATTCCATTGTGTTACAAACAGATGAGTTTAAGTAAGCACTCAAATGGTGGCCAGTTACTATTTGATGATGTATATAATACAACCTCCTAATATTTTAGGGTTTTGAAATTATGGAGGAAACAAGACAAATATTTTCATCATTTTATCATTTTATATTATTTATATTATTATATTATATTATTCATATTATTCATATTATTTTTATTATTTTATATTATTCCCTGCCTCTCTTTCAGGAAATAGTTTCTTACTAGAGGAAAACTATAAGGATAGCTATACTAATAATTAACCAGGTCTTTGTAAATGTAAGGAACTCCTTAAAATTTCCTTCTACATTATATATTATTTAAACTTTGTATCTAACTATTAATAATGAAACAGGAAGCCCAAGGTGATACAACTGGGTGTCATGGTTGAGACAGTTCAGGGAACACCACTGTTAATATAACAAACTCAGATAGTTAAGCATTGTCAATTAGCCAAGCCTAGACTTTTTATTTATTTACTTAAGGTAATGGGGTTAAGTGTCTTGCCCAAGGTCACACAGCTAGACAATTATTAAGTGTATGAAGTCACATTTGAACTCAGGTCCTCCTGATTCCAGGGCCAGTGCTGAATCCACTGAGCCACCTAGCTGCCCCTAAGCCTAGATTTTTAATAAGTGGTTAGAAGTTTTTCTTCACAAATTTATTACTTTTCAGTACTGTATCTCCAGGCCATCTCTTCATCAAAATATAAAAAGTATCAAAATAATCACCATCCTTCTAATTTCAAGCTCTATTCTGAGTTTAAAGGATTTTTAGAGGATCAACATTTCTTAAAACTAAAGTAAAAAATAAGTTGAAACCTCATACTCAGAAATAACTGAATAATGCATATACAGTTTAATGAAATTATGTGGTTGTAACTGAAAAAAGTTCTTATAATGTCATTCATTCTCAGAATTGTAATTCAATGATAGAGATAAATAAAGAAAAGTGGGGAAAGGACAAAACATCAGGAAATAGAATTTATATAGCCAGAATCAGTGTGGAGAAAGAGGATTGGAATTTTTTTTATTTTGCAGTTACCCTCTAGCACACTTGGAGTAAAGAGAAGTAGAGAATCACTTTCTCTCTAGATATTGTTAATAATGATTATAATGATAATAGTATTAATAAGATAATGACAGTTGGCATTTATTGAACTTTGAATTTTAAAAAGCACTGTAATGCATTATCTCATTTTGATCCTCACAACAGTATTGTGAGATAGGCACTTCACTATAATGAATAGAAAGGTCTTTTAAAAAAAAATCTATTTATAGCATGAATAGAAAAAAAAAGTAAGAGTACCTAACACTGTGTGTGTGTTGAATGGAGAATAAACAATATTTCATTAAATACCCTTTTTCATTTTCACCTCAAACCTTCCTTCCTTCAATAGTTATTTTTGGGGGGCAAGTCTCTTAACTTCTCTGTACCTTAATTGAATTACTTTGAAAATAAATGGGTGGGACTAGATGATTTAAATTGCTCTTTCAGTTGTCAGTCCTACGATTTTCATACTATTTTTTAAATTTAAGAGTTAGTCAGTGGTCAGGGGCCAGAAGATCTGTGGTGAATTTTCTTTTACTAGTTCTGTGTCCCTAGAGGTCAATTCACTTAAAAAAAACCCTCAGTTTCCTCAATTGTAAAAGTAAAAGAATGAACTCTTAAAATGAATATGATTTGGTTTGATCTATGATTCTAAACAATGAAATGAATATGAACACCTCCTCAAATCCCTTCTTTCAAACAAAAAAACAGGGAAAGCAAAATTGAAATGAGGGGAATAAAAATATTTTTGTGTTTTTGGAGAGAAATTTGTTGTTGCCTTTGATCTTTCATTTTTTTTAAGAGTACTAATGACATCAGTGAGTGGTGTCTTGACTCTTAAGTGAATTAGATTTAAGGGAGGCTGAGTTGCACAAAGCTTACTCTCTCTCTTCCAGAGTCATTAAAGTCTAGTGGCTAAACAAAAGTTAGTTTGATTGGCCATGGCCTAGGATGTAGTGGATGACATTAGCACCTTTGATTTAGGACTATGCCCTAAACCCTTCACAATGCCTACTTCAGTTGCCTTCTTGACCATTGCAACAAATTGTTCTCATCCACTCATTCTTCTAGGGGAAGCCTTCACATGCTTGGGGTAGGCTACTGCTTAGCTCACTGATGGGTTTGATGACTATCAGTTAGCCCACCTGCTGAGACGGTTTACTGGGTAGTGGCTGCTGTGCACAGCCTCTTGGAGTCACCAGTGAGAGCTGGGTGAAGAAGGTAGACATCAAAGGTGGGTGAATATCCAAGCAAAGGGCTTGGCAAGTCATCACTCCAAAGATGCTAGTCCTCCTGGAGTACCTTATTTAGAGAAATCAAAAGAGATGTAGATTTATAGTCAGACAGAGGAAAGGCAGAAACATAGGAGAAAAGAGACGGGGGGCGGGGAGGAGATAGAGAGGAGAAAGAAGAGAAAATGGAGGGAGAAAGGGAGAGAAGACAAAAAAAGATAGAAGAGATCAAGATTGCTTAAGTCTGAATCTAGTACTATTTGTTTAAAACAAAATCCAGTGGGATCAAACTAGTTTAATTTATGTCCAATACAAGACCTCTGTGAGGTTATTTTTGGCAAGGCAGGGGGTTAAGTGACTTGCCCAGGGTCACATAGCTAATTATTAAATGTCTGAGAGTGGGTTTGAACTCAGGTCCTCCTGACTCCAGGGCCAGTATTCTATCCAGTAAGCCACCTAGCTGGCCCTGTGAGTTCAGTTTTAAAAGGAAATGGAGACTTCAGAAAAACATGCATAATGCAGACCAAAAAGAAGGTTGTTTCTTAAAATATCTAGGCAACTATAATTAATCATTTCTTTTCTCTTTACTCCCTCCCCCCTTCAAAAATAGGATTTATGAAACCAGCAGATTCAACAAGCAAACATTTATTTTACTTTATATACCAGGTAATGGGAAGACAGAAATAAAAATGAAACAGTTCTTGAATTCATGGAACTTACATCCTATTACTAAGATAATGGGTTCATGTGTAAATAAAGAACATATAACATCTTAGATAATTTTAAGGAAAAGTAGGTACCAAAAAGCAGGGAGATCAGGAAGAATTATGTAGAAGATGACATGGGTTGAGTTTTAAAGGAAATGGGAGATTCTAAAAGGAGGAGGGAGTGTTTTTTAGGTAAGAGAAACAGGGTAAAGAGAAGAAAATTGTAGAAGAGAAAGGTATAAGAGAAACAGTAAGGAGGGTAGTTGAGAAGAGGACTGATGTATAATTAAAGCATGAAAGATAGGTTGTGGATAGATTATAAAAGGCTTTTAAAATGTTAGACAGAGATGTAAACATTTGATCCTAAAAGCAGGAGGGAAAAAACTTGAATTTATTGAAGAGTGACATGATAAGGTGCCTAGTTTAGGATAATTGTTTTGGCAGCTGTGTCAAGGATAGATTGGAAATGGGAGTGATTTGGAGAAGAAAGGAAAAGCTGAAGGCTATTAACCATTGTTCAGGGAGAGATGATGAGTGAACAAAGGTGGTGATCTTGTGAGTAGAAAGGAGACAGATGTGAAAAATGTTTCAGAGGGAGGAATGACAAAATTTGGCAGCTGATTACATAATGTAGAGTGAGAGAGAATGGAGTTAAGGAGAATGAAGCTGGGCGAATGATAAGATGGTGGTGTACTTAAGAGATGGAGAACTTTGGAAGCCTGGTCATTGGTGGGATGGTGGTGTATTTAGAGATGGAGAACTTTTCAAGCTGGATCACTGGTGTGATGGTGGTGTACTTAAGAGATGGAGAACTTTGGAAGCCTGGTCATTGGTGGGATGGTGGTGTACTCAGAGGTGGAGAACTTTGGAAGCTGGATCACTGGTGGGATGGTGGTGTACTTAAGAGATGGAGAACTTTGGAAGCCTGGTCATTGGTGGGATGATGCTGTACTTAAGAGATGGAGAACTTTGGAAACCTGGTCATTGGTGGGATGGTGCTGTACTTAAGAGATGGAGAACTTTGGAAGCTGGATCACTGGTGGGATGGTGGTGTACTTAAGAGATGGAGAACTTTGGAAACTGGATCACTGGTGGGATGGTGGTGTACTTAAGAGATGGAGAACTTTGGAAGCCTGGTCATTGGTGGGATGGTGGTGTACTTAAGAGATGGAGAACTTTGGAAGCTGGATCACTGGTGGGATGGTGGTGTACTTAAGAGATGGAGAACTTTGGAAGCCTGGTCATTGGTGGGATGGTGGTGTACTTAAGAGATGGAGAACTTTGGAAGCTGGATCACTGGTGGGATGGTGGTGTACTTAAGAGATGGAGAACTTTGGGAGCCTGGTCATTGGTGAGATGGTGGTGTACTCAGAGATGGAGAACTTTGGAAGCTGGATCACTGGTGGGATGGTGCTGTACTTAAGAGATGGAGAACTTTGGAAGCTGGATCACTGGTGGGATGGTGGTGTACTTAAGAGATGGAGAACTTTGGGAGCCTGGTCATTGGTGGGATGGTGGCGTACTCAGAGATGGAGAACTTTGGAAGCTGGATCACTAGTGGGATGGTGGTGTACTTAAGAGATGGAGAACTTTGGAAGCTGGATCACTGGTGGGATGGTGGTGTACTTAAGAGATGGAGAACTTTGGGAGCCTGGTCATTGGTGAGATGGTGGTGTACTCAGAGATGGAGAACTTTGGAAGCTGGATCACTGGTGGGATGGTGCTGTACTTAAGAGATGGAGAACTTTGGAAGCTGGATCACTGGTGGGATGGTGGTGTACTTAAGAGATGGAGAACTTTGGGAGCCTGGTCATTGGTGGGATGGTGGCGTACTCAGAGATGGAGAACTTTGGAAGCTGGATCACTGGTGGGATGGTGGCGTACTTAAGAGATGGAGAACTTTGGGAGCCTGGTCATTGGTGGGATGGTGGTGTACTTAAGAGATGGAGAATTCTGGAAGAGGACATGTTTTGATGGGAAGGCTCCATGACTTATGTTTTTGACACATTTGAGATGTCTGTGGGACATCCATGTCCCATAAGCAGTTGAAGATGTGTGAAAGCTCAGAAGGCAACTTGGAGCAGGATATATAACCCAGGGAGAGATGATAATTGAAATTAATGGTGGCATCACCTAGAAGAAAGCCCCAGACGGAGCGTGGAGGGGCCGGGTTTTCTACCTACAGTTGAGGAGATAATGTGGCTGAAAAGCCAGCAAAGTAGGACAGGAACCAACAGAAGGGTCATGGAAGAGAGAATCGAGGAGAAACAAAAGAGTTTGAGGTTTGAGAAAATATTTGGTAATGAAGAGATAACCCGACAACTAACAAAAATGAAGTGTCGTTTTCAGGCTATTAACAGGCTGTTAATGGCTACAACGAAGTCTACCCTTTCTTATTTCACTCCTAGGACAAAAGATGTTGTCGCCATTACTCAAAAACTACATTTCCTAAAATGCAACACGCCACGAGCCGCGGCGCGAGCGCTAAGTGGCCACCACGGCCTGTTGTATGATGGGAATTGTAGTTTCGAGGACGTAAGTAGGCGGTGCTTGGGAGCCAGCGTCCTCAGCAGCTGTGAATGGTAAACCGCGTGACTCGAGGATATTGTGCTTCCTCCCGACCCGGAAGAGGATGGGGTTGATTGACGTCAACGAAACGGCTTCCCGGACCAATCGGCGACTCGGTCCTAGGCGTTGACATTTGAAACCGCCCAATCAGGCGCGCGCGCTGGGATTTGTTCCTTATAGAGAGCGGCGAGGAAGAAGGCGGCAAGGAGCAACGGACGGCGGCCTCGGAGCGGACTGCGAGGTAAGGCGAGGCGGCGGAGCGCCCGGGGCCTGCGGTTACTGGCATTTTTGGGGGGGAGATTCTCGGGTCCAGGCGTTGGGCGAGCCGTGCGGAGGGGAATCGCTCGGGTTCCCATCGTTTTCCCCACCTAGGAGCCGACCGGGAGACGGGCCGCGACGGGGGAGGGCTGGGATGAGGGAGCCCGGGGTGGATTCTGCGGGATGCGGCGAGCTGGGGGCGGGCCGAGGCGGTCCGGACGGCCCCTGGGGGTCGGGGTCCGGACGGCCCCTGGGGGTCGGGCTCCGGGCCTGCTTCGGGCCGGGGGTGTGGAGAGGGAGGGGGCCGGAGGCGCGCCTGGTCCAGCGTTGCGCAGGCGCAGTGGCCCGTCGGCTCCACCTCTTGACCCTCCAGCCTCTGATTCTGCAGATGACCGGGTCCAATGAGTTCAAGCTGAACCAGCCTCCCGAAGACGGCATCTCCTCGGTGAAGTTCAGCCCCAACACATCCCAGTTCCTGCTGGTCTCCTCCTGGGACACTTCGGTCCGCCTCTACGATGTCCCTGCCAACACCATGCGCCTCAAATACCAACACACTGGCGCTGTCCTGGACTGCGCCTTCTATGTAGGTCTCTCCGTGATCATACATTAGAGGACCCCCCCTTCTGACTCCCCATCTCAGTGAAGAGAAGTCAAATCTCCTTGACTTAATCTCGAAGATATCCTTGTAGAATTGGGGATGACAGCCCCTTCTTACGTTATTATTGTTTGAGTATCTTAATGCTATGGAACCTTAAAAATGACACGAAGGAGGCTATCCAAAACACCACAGGTTTGACTTTGTTTTTAAAAAAACGGCCACTTTTTTTTTTGGTATTAAAAATTCCTTTGGATATCTGGTGAAAACTGGATTCCTTAGAATAATCTTTTTTTTTTACCTCACAAAGTAAAATAGATAGGGCCCTATCAGGTACTTCAAATCAGTTTTCAAAATATTAATCAAAGAGTTCAGCAATCCCCGAATAAGAAAGCTTGGTTTAGTTTTTTAATACATAAAAGTAAAATCTGTAGGATTATAAATGAAATCAATTTTATCAAATCACAGCTAATAAAATATCTTTTCAAAAAAAGTTGAGAGCCCACAATAAAATCGGGAGTTAAAGTAAGGTTTTAGAAGTATTTATATATTTCCCCCCCATCAATTTATAAATACAGTAAACCACTTTGTTTTATAGATGACTATATGTCTTTTCTATCTGTTTGCTTTGTTACCTTCTATTTTTAAAAAAGTGGAAAAGTTTATCCTATTAAAATGGATGATACTCAAGTTTTATAGATCTTAAAACATGTTGGAGAGGTTATACAGATCCCAAAGCATATAGATCTTAACACGTATTAGAAATGTTATACATTCAAAACTTAAAAAAAACAAACTATTTTTCAGGATCCAACACATGCTTGGAGTGGGGGCTTGGATCACCAGTTAAAAATGCATGATTTGAATACTGATCAAGGTAAGATGGCAAAATTTTTCATTTTCAGATACTTGATTTTAGAAGTTTTAGGGTGTAAATGACTTAACGTATATATTTATAAAAAATAGAATAGCTGAAATTAAAGCTTTTAATTTAGTTTTAAAAAGTTTAAATTTTAAATTATTGACCATCTTTTGCTGTTTTTCCTTTAATAATAAAATTTGAGTGCCATCCTAAGTGTTAAATAACTGGCCAAGTATATCACTTTGACTCCATAAAAGATGGATCCAGATCATTTTTATTGCTTTTCACCCTATTTGGAATTTGAAAAACTTTTGCAATTTTAAGTTTATTTTCATTAATTCTGATTGAAAAAAAGGTTTTTGAAACTTATGAAATTGAGATGTCTGTTTCTTCTTCCTATTCCTTATACTTAAAACTTTTAGAAGCCTAATATGTTAAATGAATAATTCATTAAATTTTACTGTTGTGAATAACAAATAATCTTTTATTCTAGGAAGCTAGGTGGTGCTGTGGATAGAACTCTGGGCTTAGAGTCAGGATGACTTGAGTTCATATCCTACCTCAGATACCAGCTGTTTGATCCTGAGGAAGTCATGTAACTTCAGCCTCAGTTTTCTCATCTGTAAAATAAAGTAGTAGCTACCTTTCAGGGTTGTTTTGAAGATCAAATGAAATAATAAAGTGATGTATGAACCTCAAAATGATAATAGAAAACTTAATTTTTGATATATTTGTTCTCAATTTTTACATTGAATTATGGCAGAGCTTGACAAGCACTCCAAAGTTCTTTAACTTGATGCTTCTTTGAATGTTTTGGTTTCCTACAAATATATGTACATACACAGCTGCATACATACATACATTTGCATGTGTGTATATGCATATAATTAAATAGTAAGTTTTTTGGGTCCTTTAAAGAAGATTTTTAGGATTAGATAAAACGGAGCAGGGAATAGAGAGACACAGTATTTTGACAAAATATGAGTAAATACATTACTGTATGACTTCTATGCTTTCTATAAGTTTGTGCAATTTATTTATTTTTACTGAAGTGCCCTTCATATTTAACTATAGATTACATATATTTTAGTATATGGCCATATAGATTTGCTTAGACAAGTTGGTAGTCCCAAGATTTGAAAACAATTTACAAGATGCCTAAAGGTTTCAGGCTTTAGTACAGCAGTATTTTGTGGGGAGTAGATAAAATGATTTCAGTTCATTTAGGATTCATTTCATTAAGAATTAGAAAATTACTGGAACAGGTAGCAACTTTTCTTCCTTAAATTACTTTTGGTGTCTGACTTTCAAAGCTTGAGCTGTTTTGAAAACCAAATGAAATCATAGAATGCTTATTATTCAAGTCCCAAAACTTCAAAATTATTAACTACAAAAAATTTAGGTAGAAAACAAGTGGGTTGTTATTTTTTTTTTTTTTAAATACTCATCTGTATTTGAGACTTCCTTGTGAGGGCTCAGGGGACCAGATTATTTCCTCCAACAAATAATTGAGGACCAAGTATTTGGTTAGTATACCTGCTAAATGACTGAAAGATAGCCTGTCATAGCATTTATGGTCTTGTAGATATCCTCTACTGTCATATAGACTATCATACCATGGGATTATAGGGGAGAGGGAATTTTGGGCTGGTCTGGATTGTAGAGAAATTTACTATTTATTCAGACTTTTGTGAAATAGTTATTGGAACTGATTTATTAGGTTACTATAAAAGTAGCTCATTGTTCTTATGAGGAATTTGTTTAGTGGAAGCGATAAAACTAGATGTTTCTCCCCTCCCCCCTTGTTTTTTAAAGAAAATCTTGTTGGAACTCATGATGCACCTATTAGATGTGTTGAATATTGTCCAGAAGTCAATGTTATGGTTACTGGAAGTTGGGACCAAACAGTTAAATTGTGGGATCCTAGAACTCCTTGTAATGCAGGAACCTTTTCTCAGCCAGAAAAGGTAGGTATTTTTGATAGTAACATAAATTATGATACTTAACTATGTTAAATTGATTTGTTATATGTAGTTAAAATCCACTTTAAACATAATTTGAAAAATTAAGAGAACTTTTTATTTTTTGTCTTAGGTCTGTTCTTTTAAAAAACAAAACAAAACATGACTTAAACTTGATTCCCCTATGTTCTTCACATCATAGCCCAGGGCTGGGATGCAACATGCTGCCATTTGAGTAGAAGCCATTTAACAAAGACTGCCGATTGTCCTAAATTGGGTTCGACATGCCCAAAGCAGAAAATGAGACGAAACATCACTCATTTTTCTTTATGACCTGAGGTTTCATTTGAGTTGACTGTTAAAAGGGTAAAATGGGCTATCATTGCAATTTGTGATAAAGGTGTACTACTGTTCCTTGTTCTTTTTTTAAATATTAAAGGTGTACTTAGGACACTTAGGTATAAGGCTTCTTTAAAATCAGAACTTTTTTATGTTTTTAACCCCTTGATCAGGAAGTGCATGAAGCCCGATTTAAAGAGCATAATTGAGCATTCTCTTTTGCATCCCTGTTAGATTTTATCAGTTACAAGTTAATTTTGAAGACATTGTTTTTAGCAATATAAAGGTATTCTTGAATTGAATCTATTTCCCAAGTACAAATACTATTCAGACCATGTTAGCCATCATTATGTACTGTATTGCATCCAAAGAACCATTATTTTTACCACATTGCAGTCGAATCTACTTCTGGCAAGACCTTTGTTCAGAATGAAATAATTGCATTGTTTCTAGTTTTGATTTATAGTTGTATGTAGCATGTTAAGAGCTGTGATAAATTGCTGACAGAATATCATATAATGGACAGCCACACTGAATCAAGCTGCTTATTGGTTCAGCAAGGTTCATTATGTCACTTTTTTTTAATACTTTCTTTGATAAATGTATACACCTATTCAGTAGTATGACAGTGGTTTCACTTGATTTATGATCATTGGGGATAGGAAACATAGTTAGAAACGTATGTGTCACCTGTATAGTAAAGATTTAAGATAAGATTCCTGATATGACTGTACCATTATAAATTGAGCTTTGACAGGATTCTAGATTCATAAACTTTGATATTTCACAGAACTTAACTAGGTTTTCAGTTATATGTATAAGTTTTTTTTTAATGTTCTATTGATAATCTTCGTAAATTTCTCTTTGGAAATATAAAAACCTTTTAAATTTAAAAAAAAGTTTAATTTATTTAATTGCTTCAGCTATTTGGGACCAAGGTATAAATTTCAGATACCGTTTTAGAGGACTACTGAATTGTTGAGCGTAGCTTGATACATGTGACTGATTCATTGAGCTATTACCAAGCAGTTTTGAACATGGATGTTAGAAAAAAATAGTGATTTTGTTTGGTTCCTATTTGAAATTAAAATTACTGAAGATTCAAACAGTTGTCAATATTAAACCTGTATTGCCTTTGAAGTGAATTTTTCAAAAGTACTGCTGGGTTTCTAAAATTCTTTATTTCAAAAATAATTTATTTTTCCTGAATTGTTCTATTTGATGTTTGACTTTCAATTAATATTTTAAGATGTGCTGCATATTTGCTTTCAGGAAATACAGAAAGTCATCTAATTTAAGTGAGGCCAAGTTTTTAATAATTTGTGAAAGAAAATTTCAGATCCAAAGGAAAAAACTTTTAATTTCTTACAAAAAATTAAGCCCTCATAAGGTATTTCTGAGTCTGAATTAATGTTTTTATAAATCATCTTTGTTGGATTATTGTATAGTTTTCTGTAATTTTTATGAGTAGAATAACTTAGACATGAAGAAATTAAAAAAACAATGTTAGATGAATTAGTTTTAATTTTAAGTGTTTTAGTTTTATTAAATATTTGGCTGATGCATGTTATATATTCTTTATTAGATCATTACAAAGAAGATATGCCATTTTATGACAATTACTTGGCTTTGAGAAGCCAAAAGCTACTGTTGATACATGTTTCATAATTGAAATCACTTTGCTTCAATGCTTTCAATATTCAGGACCTGGTCAACTTATTTTTTTATTGCTTTGATTAAATATATTTTTAAAAATGTCATGTACAAAGTAACTGTTGTAGTAATTTTTTATATCCTTTAAAAGGTTTACACACTCTCTGTGTCTGGAGACAGATTAATTGTGGGGACAGCTGGTCGGAGAGTATTGGTATGGGACTTGAGGAATATGGGCTATGTGCAGCAGAGAAGAGAGTCTAGTCTGAAGTACCAGACTCGTTGCATACGAGCATTTCCAAACAAGCAGGTATTGCGCTTTTAAATGAATTTAAATATTGAAAATATATGAATTCTCTTCTAATGATTTTTTAAAACAATATTTTAAAGCAAATACATTACTGAAGACTTAAAATCAATTTTTGGAAACTTTGAGCTGCAACTCTGCTTTTATTTTATTAGAATTTATGAGTCAGAACTCAAGAGATTGAAAACTGGAATTTTAGTTTGTTGGGATTTTGCACTCTCATGTCATCTTAAACTGCTTTTGCACTAAAACTTAACTGAGTATTTTCCTGGGCAATTTTCAGAAGTTTTTGATAAAAAACAAATACAAACTTGGTAGATAAACAGAATAGACAAAAAACTCTCCTTCCCAACACCACTTTTCATATCATTGCTATAGTTACTGCTATATGGTACAGCCTTCTTCCATTATCATTTCTAAATAAAGCTTGGCTTATACAATTTATGAAGTCTGAGACTAAAGTCTTCACCTTTAAAGACTACATGTATTTATAAGTAAAACTACAGTTGTAAAGTTTTAAGAGGAATTAGTAATGTGATCACCTTTTATGCAATTAGATTGTTCTAAGAAAATTTTCCCAAGAGGAGCAAGTGTACACCATCCATCTTTGAATAAACTTTTTAACCAGTATTCTATGAGTGCTTCTTTGGAGATAAAATCTGGAGTTACCATTTTATTCCATACATTGACAGAATAGATTGAGTTCCTTCAAATAGCCTTCCTTTTTATCAAAAAAATGATCATTTTTTGTTTTTAAGGATTTTATTATGGAAGTTCATCTTCGGTATTAGAATTGAAAACAATAGAAACGCAGATTTGAGTAAATTTAATTTTTATGTTAAACTCACAAATATAACTTTTAGAAGTAGTTTTCAAAAGCTTTAAACAAAGAACTTGCATTTCATGCTAGATTTAGAATTTCTAATTGATTATATGCAAAGCTGCATCCCTGATTAGGGAAAACTCACTGGGAAAAGGGAAGCAACCAAGTGTTTATTAGTACCTACTATGTGTCATTAAGTAAGTGCCTACTTTGAGCCAAGTCTTAGAATTCTTTTTGGGGATATCTTATACATCCAAGTTATTTTTTTTGTTTGTACCTTAATTATGAAATCACTACTGAAGGAGAAGACTTCTGCTAATTGAGACTGGTAACATGTGCATGTGTTTTCCTCAGGAGAAAATTATCAAGCTTAAAAGAAACTTTCTTCATCAGATTTGAATCTTTTTGTGTAAATCTATATGACCTTTCCAAGTATTTATAAGTATTATTGAAGCACTTAGAATTTAAATTTGCCTGACAAATCAATACTTTGAGTGTATATTATGCGCAAGATGCTGATTATGATTCAAATATATACATATATATGTGTATGTGTATATATATATATATGTATATATATATATATGTATATGGAAAACCAATTTTGCTTTGAGCAGAAAGCATTGATATTTAATTTCAGGAATATATCCCCCTTTTGTTTGTGTTGGATTTAGAAAATAGTAAACTAACTAAATTTATACATTCTTTCTTTTTCTATTCTTATTGTCAGGGTTATGTGTTAAGCTCTATTGAAGGCCGAGTGGCAGTTGAATATTTGGACCCAAGTCCTGAGGTACAGAAGAAGAAATATGCATTCAAATGTCACAGACTAAAAGAAAATAATATCGAGCAGATTTATCCTGTCAATGCCATTTCCTTTCACAACATTCACAACACATTTGCTACAGGTAAATTTTTTATTAAAATGTAGTTTGTAATATTGCCATTTTCTTAAGAAATATTTGTAAAAGTGGAAACTTTTTTGTAGTTTTAGAACATTGAGTATTTAATATTGAAATTTCTTCTACTTGCATTTTATATTATGAAAAGTATTCTAAGATCAAAAATGTAATGACAAATATTTTCTTTGTTAATTAACTTTTTTCAATAAGCATATTAATCACAGGTAGCATTTCTGTAGTTGAATTTCAGGAATATTGAATTTATTTTGATCCTGCATAGGTGGATCTGATGGATTTGTTAATATTTGGGATCCATTCAACAAGAAACGATTGTGCCAATTCCATCGGTATCCTACTAGCATAGCATCACTTGCCTTCAGTAATGATGGGACCACACTTGCAATAGCATCATCATATATGTATGAAATGGATGACACTGAACATCCTGAAGATGGTATCTTCATTCGCCAAGTGACAGATGCAGAAACAAAACCCAAGTGAGTATGCTTCACCTGTATTTGAGCCTTTTCTTGCATTCATCCTAGAATTTATTAATTTTTCCAAATTCATGAATAGCATTGTTGATGCCTGATAGATAGTACAGCTGACTGTAGGGTTGGAGTTGATTTTATCTTGTTCTCCCAAGCTTTCAATATCCGTAGGTTGATAGACGTATGATGGATAAAATTGAGCCTAGTTGTTTTGTAGAGAAGAATGTCAAACTCTTATTCTTCTCAAAAAGGCACCATTCTTTGAATCTCTGGAGTTATTACTAGCTCATTGCTGCAAAATTAAGTTGAACTCAAGAATAATTTAGTTAAGCACGTTCTTATATTTAAGAGATTTAAGAATGTGAATTGTTAAATCTTTCCTCTAGAGATGATTTCCCTTTAATATTTACAGAAATTGGATGAATATAGGGCATACTGAAAATCAGAAAGATTATTTGCCCTTTCTCGGAATAGTTAATTTCCCTAGTTTTGAAAATCTGATAAACGGTGTCTTAGTCCTTTTGTGTTGATTTAAAGAAGCTGCATAAAATGTCAGTGGACAAAAGCTTTTTATTTGGAATATTTTGACTACGTTAAAAAAAAGAAACTTAAAACATGAGTATGAAGTAGTATTAAAGTTTAGATATGCAAAACATAGTTCAGTATGATGCATCTTTGTATTTCCCACTTCATCTAAATATGTGGGCCTGACTCATGCAGTAGGTGCTCCAGAGATAGTTGTTGATGTTAATTTTGCAGTTTGAGTTTGATTTCTAGTCATTTTTATTCATTTAAATTTCATTTTGTCAGCATTATCAATTAAAGTTTATATTGGCAAGTGGCAAAATAAGCACTGCTTTATTAGGCATACTTTAGAAGCTAATAGAATTTGAGACTTGCTTAGGTAAAAGCTGTCTTTTTGCTTTATAAAACCCTTTTCTGATTCTTTTTGTTGTGGCTGTCCATTCTGATTTCATAAAGTTATTTCCCTTTTTCAATTTCTAGGAAATCATGTATATGACAGAATTTGACTTTAAATGTCATGTTGCTGATGGCAAAACACTTTGCTGCCTCAATTAACAAAGAAGGGAATATCTCCTTAAAATCACAAGAATTTTAAATGTCAAAAAAAGATTTTTTGGTTTGCTATCTAAAGGTCATGAAACTATTTGCTGTAGTCAAGATATTTTGAAGAACAGACTTGGAGTGACTGTGCTTTTCATAATATTCCTGTTTGAAATTTGCAAACTATAAATTCTGAGTTTTGTGACACTGTTTGAACAAAATGTAAGCATATAGAAAATTTCCTCACATTTTTTACTGGACATTAAATAATAAAAAGAGAGCCTCCTGTTCTATTTGTTTTCCTTGCTACTTATAGTTGCTAATTCTGAAGCTGCTTCACTCTGCCTCATGAGGAGGTTAATCTACAATTAAACAATATTTCCTCTTGGCTCTCCATTATTTTCTGAAGCAGATGGTTCATCATTTCCTGGGCTTTTAAACAAAGCGAGGTTAAGGTTAGACTCTT
This sequence comes from Macrotis lagotis, assembly GCF_037893015.1. NCBI lineage: Eukaryota > Metazoa > Chordata > Mammalia > Peramelemorphia > Peramelidae > Macrotis > Macrotis lagotis. The sequence continues at coordinate 87,978,189 of NC_133661.1, read as the reverse complement.
GGGAATCAGCTAGTTTTCAATCTTATTAGGGTGCAGAAGGAAAACTAATAAGAACCTCATAACATCATTTTGTGACTGTAAACAATTATTTATTAGCAAACAATTGATCCCAGAAGGGCAAATTGTTTGAGTCAGTAATGAGCTGAGAAAAGACAGAGCATATCTGTGTATTTGGAAAATAATTGTAACGTAATTGCAGTACATTTAGACAGGCATCTATTTGGACCTGTTTCTATCTCTAAGTGAATTTTTGAAAACATTAATGAGTTTTGCATACTATTCTGACATTTATATGATTCTTATGCCCGTTTCAGTTGCCTAGCCTCTGGTGATTAAGAATTTTTTAAATTGTAGTGAGAATGAAATTCATTTCATTATAATTTTGTCCAAAAATAAGCACTAATTTTGACTGGTTTCTCCCTGCCTTCATCTAGTAGCATTTTCATTTATTAAGTTTAGAAGCCAGTTTTGCTTTATTCATTTTTTTTAATGTGGGCAAAACCAATATCTTTTTGAATAGTATTTAGTTTTAATAAACAATCTACTCTGCTCTTGATACATATTAATTTCAATGGAAAGTTAGTGAAAGCCTTCAAACCATCTATTGAAATGTATTTTCTTCATTGCAGGTCTACCTAATCTAATCATCTTGTGGAAGTGTGGCTTCTCTGTGGAAAGTTTTTGTGTACTTCCTACAAAAAAGATATTTGTCCTTAAGGGATAATTTATAGTAAATACGGATAACTTTTTGTCATTGATTTCATTTTTTTCCCCCTTGTCTTAAAAGAAACTGTATATGTACTATTTAGTGCTTTAGAAACAATTTTAGAATCAGAACTCTTGTGCTCTTGTATTGTAACCTAAAAAATTTCTATTTGGAAATTTTTATCCTCCCCCTTTCCATACCCCTCCCCCCAGCAGCTTGACTGTTTGTAACACAAACTGTGCCATCTATTTCCTATTTAATAAATCAGTTTCAGAAACTGTTTTAAAATGTTTGCATATTTTAAAATTCAAAATTTAGTGAAATCTGCATTATAAGAACACCATAAGGCAAAATTGCCCTTTTCAAGAGCATGCTTGGGGCTATATTTTACCCCCTTTAGAGCCACAATTCCATTTTAATTATGTTTGCTTCTCATATACTTTTGGGATTCAGTCCTGGAAAAAATAATCCTCTGAAGCTCTACTACCATTACTATCCATGTCTCTTGAAGTTCTATATCCTTGTTGTGTAGGTCAGGTTTTCATTCTGCTTTGTACACAACAGGGTTCTGCAGCCTAGCTGTTCAGCTTTTCAAACTGGGCTTAGAACTTGTGGAATCAGGGACCTTTTTGTTCAGTTTTTTAGTATCTCTAGTGTAAGACTCATGTAGTAACATAAATCCTTGCATTTGAAATGAACTACATTTGCCTAGAGAGATTATACCTAGCCATCAAATTTTAAAACCTGAGGGAGCAAGTATAACACATTGATGTGTCTAATTTTAATCCTTTGCTGTAATTTAAAATATTTTTGCAACCATCTGAGTAATAGATGTTTGCGATCTTAGAGCTGACTTTTTAAATCAATATTTTTTTGTGTCTACAACCATTTTGAATTTTCTTTTATTTTGTATGTTTTCTACAGTGAGCGCAATGTGTTATAGTGTAGATGCTCAATAAATATTGTTGAATTAAAGGTGCATGACTCTCCCTCTCCCAAGTCAATATAATATGATATATAGTTTGGACTAACAAATAATTTATTAACCAAGATGTTATCTCCTTCAGGAAAATTCTTTTGGAGAAGTTTATATAAGTAATTTGTTGTTTGATTGGCTTCCATTGTTATGGTTATCGTTTAGTTGGGAGAATTTTTTTTTTTTTTGAGTGTAAGTGATGTGAGTAGGAGTCTATTAGAGGTGACCATGGTAAATCTTTAAAATAAAGGGATAAAAGTGTTTAATTAGATAAATAAATTATGATATCCCTTTTCTTCATAAGATGCTGAATAATGCAGATAATTATAATTGAAGTGAACATTATATAGATTTGTGATCCTTAATATATTGATTTTTATACTTTGTGACATTTTTATTATAAGAACGCGTTGTAAACTACATTGTAGGAATGCTTTATGATTCCATGTAGCTATTTTGCTTTCCAAGGATTAAGATCTTGAATCTGCCACCTACTAACTTGGAATGTCATCTAATCTTTTTTTTATTGCTTTTCTTTTCTGAAAAAGGGAGCATTGGACTAAATGATATCTTAAGTTTTCATCTAACTTTGATTACCACGACTGTATGAATTCATTACACTTTAAACAGATTTCTTGAAGACATGAAGCCATTCTTTGCTCTTTCCCTGGTTCCAGTCAGTCATTAATTTAAGTCTTTTTAGTTCTACCTTAATTTACCCTATCCTTTCTTTATTCTGTTCCTAATAACCTTGTCAGAGGGTTTCTTACTTTATGCCTGAACTTTTTAAAACTATATATCTCCCAGTCCATTTCACATACTTCATCTGGAGGCTCGTATGGCCAAAGCAGCATCTTTTTGGAACTGATCAAAGGAATCTTTGAGCTAGAGGATTTGCCTCTGTTTCTAAACTACAATTTAAGTGCTTTGAGTGAACTTCCTGAACCATCCTGTTTGCTTGAGTTTAGAAATCTGTTGTAATTTCCTGTCCTCTTTATCTGCTACTGTCAACATATGTTGGTATTCAGTTCTAGTAACTATGCTTCTCTAGTATTACCCTTCCACCACATAAGTTTAGGATTGCTAGGTATCTAAAAGTGTCTTTATAAATATTACCTATATAGATTGGGTGGTATTTGGAACTTGCAATCTATTTTCTAGTTAGTTTTCCAGGTCTAACTTTTCCTTATAATTTGCTTTAGAGTCAGATGGCTATAATATATACTGATCTTTTCTCAAACCTTTCTGGCCTACTATGAGATTTATGGACTCTCTCATGTTGATGGATAGATATTTCTCATCTTAGTGCTCTGGATTGAATTTATTTGCTTATTCTAAAATCCTAGGCTCAATCCTGCATAATTTTGTTGTTCTACCCCTCATTCCTGCTTAATTACTGGTTTAAGTTTCTCTGTCTCCCCATACCACACTTAATGTTCCAATTGGAAGAGAAGGTAAAAAAGATGATAGTTATATGTTAATGTCAGCCTCCAAAATGCTGAAGATAATTGTTTTTCCTTAACATGATTAATCTTTATTATAATAGTTATTACTATTGTTGAACTTTATGACTTGCACTATACTTATTTTTGCTCAGCTGTTAAGCATACTCAAAATGAGCTCCCTCTTGCCCCTCCATATTAGGAGGTCCTAACCTTATGATAAATTCTTTTAATTCCCTCAGAGCTAGAAAATCTGTAAAAGAAGGGACAAGTTAAAACTGATGAAGTTCCATAATAGAATGGAATGTCACTGAGAGTAAGACATCATTAAGTGGGAAGCTGAGTAAACTGAGGAAGGGGACATTATAATGACATTTGATTTAGAGATCTACTTGTATATCCCCGCCCCACCTCTTAACCCCCCCCCCCCCCCCCGAATTTATTGAGTAAGGTCTCATGGTCTCATGGTATGTGCTCGCTCTGTGTGTGTGTGTGTGTGTGTGTATACATATACATATATATACACATTATACTCAGGCATACATTTATGGTTAACTGTAATCAATTTCATCTATCTTCCACAATTTTCAATATTAAATACTAATTTTTACATTTTCCTAAACCATGCCTTCATTCATGAATCTTTAAGTCTTTACTCAGATTCTTCTTCCTGCCTAGAATATCATTTCCTTTTATTTCTGTTTAACTCTACCCATTTTTCAATGTCTAATTTCACATGAGGAAGTAGATTGTAAGTTAGAACATCTGTGCTCCTTTTTGTTAGTAGTATATCCATAATAGACAGTTACATACCATATGAGAGTTCACAAGACACTTTATATAAGTCATCTCCTTTGGTATTCATAGCAACCTTGTGGAGATGGTCCTGCTGATATTCCTGCTTTACAGATGTGAACATTGAGAAGTTTGAATCCTAGCCTTCCACTTAATATCTTTGACACTCGGACAATTCACTTAGTCTCTTTGACTCACTACCACTAGAAATTGTAGGAAGCTGGATAGGATAGAGCAGTAAATGTGATAAATAGGGATTCTATGAGAAAATGCTAATATTTCTCTCCCTGAAATAGTAAATATGACTTAGACTTATTAAAAGCTCTTATGGGACAGTTTTTCATCATGAAAACTAAATCTTACCCCAGGAATATTCCATATGTCTAAATCTTCTAGACCAGTATTAATGGGTTTTCTCAGTAGATTTTAAGCCTAAAAATATGTGGCTAAATTTGTAAGGGAAATCTTATGCTTGTTTTTCTTAGCTCCATGACCTAGTACTCAGTAAAGATTAGGAAGCTGTGAAGGAAGTATAGTTCCTGTTTCTGCACTCTTAATTTCTTGCCCTCTTTGTAAGAATAACTTTTTTTTTTAAAGGGTGTCATTTTATGACTGTTCTTCCACCACCCATTTTGGTTCTTTGGATTTTCTTAAATTATGTTGTCCTTTCCCTGGTCTTATAAAATCACATTTATGGATAGTTAATGCTTAAATGTTAATAGTTTGTTTTCTTTGTTAAAGAGAACAGACTTTAGGAAAAGGAAACAAAGAATCATTTATTGGAAAAAAAGAAAAGAGAAAGAATCATCAAAACTTTAGAGGTAGTATTGATTAAATGAGTTACTACCATCATCTTCATGTAAAACTATCCCATCATTAAAAAGAAAAGGACAAAATTTGGGTGAAGATTGATGTTACCTTCTGATAAACTATACCTATTCTTCAAACCCTCTTTAAAGCTTAATTTTTTTGAAGTTTCATATTTAGTAAACATTCACACAAAGTAAACATTGAGATACACATTATTTCCAGAACATTATAAACCTCAAGTTATTCAAAAAGACATCAGTTTTAACAAAATGGTGTTTTACGTGCTTCCATATCTACATCTCATATTTTTCTGGTAAGCATTTTTTTTGCTGCTGTTCTTAATTCTTATATACTCTTAGCCTGTGTGTGTATTAACTCTTTTGTATTCATATAATAGCTCTTTCTATTCTACAAATATTTGTATTTTTCATGTTCATTATTTTACTATAAAATTATTGGATGTAAGGATTTGTAGGTTTTTGCTATTGTAAGTAACTAAAGATATTTTCTGCTTGTCTTTAAAGATAACATTTGCATTCTATAAGAAAAGAATAAAAAGGCCTTGTTTCCAGTTCTCAAATGAAATAGCTATATGAAAAAAAATATGTTATATCTAAAATAAAGTAGTATCTTGCTTCATCATCCTTCGCTCCCATGACTTTCCCACCTAGTCTTTGGGTAGCTCAACTCAATTTGGAAAGTACTGATTTAAGTTGTTAGGACTAGTTTATTGCACTTTTAAAAATGACATCATACAACATTGCTTTGATTGGTGCCAGTGCCAAGATAAATGACAGCTGCAGAGCTTAGTGGCCACAAGATATCAATTTGCCCATTATGTACAAAGGCCTCTTTTCATTGATCAGTGGCATGTTTTAACAGTGCTTTCATTTTAGAAAGATACCCACAGAACTTGTCCTAGGGTTGTGGCAAAGCATCTGCTTCTTTGGAAAGTATTTTGTATACTCTTGGAGAAAGTTCTTGAGGTAGCAACTAGATCTTCTATTATGATTTATACATGCTCTATTAGTTTGTTCATTTAAATATAACTCATGCTTTGACAATTAAAACTTGGTGCTAAACGTTTTAGTATACAAGGATTTGTTTTACTACAAACCAAATACAGCATTTTTATCACATGACTTTTAAATGACCTGGATGAAATAATAATAGAAAAGGAAAATTACACTTTGGAAAGGAACCTGTCTCATTTTTTTCCCCACCCCTGACCTCAGGTACACTAAGCACTAGGGTGATTCAGTAGTTTGGGTAGGAGAGTTTATTTCCTTAGATTTTATTTCATTATGTTATTTTATTTCAATAATTTTTTTTTTTTACTTCTGAGCATCCTTGGCTATGCAAATTCATAACTTTGTGCAATTTACACAAGTTGGAGAAGCTGTATGAATTATACTTAGTGCTCTGAAAAACACCTAAGTTTGCTTTTTCAATGTAACAAAGTACCTTTCATCTGCTTTATAGGACTTTGTTATAGCCTATTGCAGTAATATAAAACCTATGTACCTAGACTCCTGACCTTGTTATAACATCACTTTATAATTCTCGAAATAACTTGGCCCTGGAAGATTTTCTTACTACCAGCTATTGTTCTTAAGGAGCTCAAGGGATGATTTGTTTTTATTGTTTCATCACCCCCTATATCGATATTCTTTTTTAAGTTTTGGATAATCCATTCATTATTTCACATTGTAACATGGTATCCAAGATTAGCATTCTTTATGTAAGGAAAATCCCTTGTACAGACTTGTGAGGGTAGCACTTTGTAAACTTTATTTATAAGACTTCTTCCACAAGGCCCTTTTTTTTTTCTGTCCACCCAATATGCTAATGTCTGTAGACATTTTATGGGGCCATTTCCTTCATTTTAAACTGTGTAACTGGCCTCCCCTCTTCCAGATGTGTATCTAGATTGTTTTGCAAACCCACAGGCACCATATATGTGAATGACTGATGTCAAGAGTCAGTATTGTACAAGGGAAAACACTGGATTTGTAATCAAAGGATCCAGGCTCTAATATTGTTTCTGTTCCCGTGTGATGTGGGGCAAAGAATTTAACCTCCCTGGCTCTCCCTTTCTCTATCTGTAAAATATTGGATTAGGTGATTTTAAAATCTCCAAATCCTAAGAAACATGTATGTTAGAGGTATAAAAATGGTTTTTTAAGTGGGAACATATTTCATCTAGTTCCACTGGTTGAATTTTGGTTGGTTATGATTTTTCATCCCTGCAAGTAATCAACAATGTGTCCGCATGGAGATTTGAGTTGACACCTGGTCCATGTCCAGTGTGTTGCTAGGTATTTTTTTTTATTGAATGTAAACCAACTTTTTTTGTTTGCCAGTAGGACTCAAAGATACCGTACGTTTTATTGTCATTTTGATACATGGTTATCTATTCTTACTGTTTGATCTGTAAGTGGCATGTGTGAATTTATTGAATTCTAAACTAAATCTGCTTGGTTAATTTTGTAATATTGTTTATAAGCCTTAATACATTTAACAAAATTATTAAGTCCTGACTGAGTGAAGCACTGTGCTAGAGCTGAGAATACAGACAAAACCAAAATTGTTCTTACCTTTAAAGATATTTTTATTATTCTGGGTCTCCAACAAAGATTCAGATAAATACACTGTAATTGCTAAAGGGAGGGGACATTAAGAAAGAGGGGGAGAGCTTCATGCAAGTGGTGTTTGAACTGGGCCTGTAAAACAAACTTTCAATGATTCAGTTGAAGGCATGAGTTTAGTTCAGTACCTTCTCTTTTCAAGAGATTGCCTCTGACAAACAAGAATACGGTGAGCTAATTTGGTAGGAATAAAAATAGTAGGCAATAAGAGGAAATGTTTAGTCAAATTGTGACCAACTTGATACACTAGAGGATTTTGTATTTTGTCTTAAGAGGCAAGAGGCTACACAAGATTTTTGATTAAAGTAGTGGATTGATAGAGAACATCTTTATCTTAGGTAATTTTCTACCTTAATAGAACAGAGTTTAACTATTGAGAGAATCAAGGAAAAGAGACCATTACAATTGAGAACTGATGAGGGCCTGGTTAGTGCTGGGTATGTGAAAAGAAATGTAATATCAATAAGCCATGGTGATTTAATGAATAATGAGTGTGAGGAAATGGAAAACATTAAAGATGACTTAATTTTTTTTCAAACTGGATGATTGATTGGCTCTTAACAGAAGGTGAGAAGTTTGGGGGAAGAGATGAGTTTAAAAGGGAATATGAGTTTCCATGTTGAATTTAAAATGTCATTAGAATATCTCAGAGATATCTTGGTGGCAGTGTATGGAACTAGTATTCATGAAAAATGGAGACTTTTGCATATTGCCCTAGGGCTTAGAACAGAACCTTGGAGGATACTATATTTATGGGGGTGAGAAATAGGTAATTCAGCAGAGAACATTGAACAAGGTAGAACAAAGGGAACAAAGTCACACTAGCAAAGACCAGAGAGAGGATCTGAATAAAAGTGTCAAAAGGTACAGAGATGTCTTAGAAAAAAGCTTGAGGAAAGGTTATTGGACTTAGTAATACATTTTGGTAAATCTTGGAGCAACTAGTTTCAGTATAGTTGTGCAGTTAGAAGCTGGATTACAAAGTTTTGAATAGGTAATAAATGAAGGTTGTGAGTTTAAGGTGATTTCCAAGGATTTTAGCAGGTGATGAGGAAAGCTTCATTAGAGATTGAGAGGGATATAAAGGTGAAAAGATTGTTTAAAGATAAATAAGACACATTTTAGGCAGTAGGGAAGGAGCTGTCTTTTTTGGAATGGTAGAGAAGGGGATTGGATCAGGGTAAATGTAAATGGATTGGCATTGATAAGAATAACTACCTCAAATTAGAGCAAAGAAAGGAGAGGATGACTATTGCAGTTTTGCCATGAGGCATAGAAGATAAGAGGATTAATGATCTCACTTTTTTTAGGACAGTAACAATTGAGGTCCTCTGATCATATTGCTAAGTAGCACAGGGGATTGGATGAGAACATTTATATGAATCATTGACGAGTAAATGGAAAAATTAAAAAATGCTTTGTGCAAGAGCGTACTATGCAATAGTGAAAGTACAACTGAAATTATTTGTAGTGGACCTATTCAACGTGGTTGTGAGACTTTCTCTGGGTTTTCAAGTACTTGAGAATGAGAGCATAAGGAGCAAAGATGGTGATTACTTAGGGATAAAGATATAGGAAAGTATGAAAGGCAATGTGAGGGATTCAGACATGGAGAAGAGTATATTCAAGTTGATCAACTAGGGTCAAGATTATGGAGAGAGAAATAGAATAGATCAGAGATGAACCAGGGCATTAGTGATGATTAGGTTAAAGAAAGCCATGGCTAAATTGGTCAGTGATTAGAAGAGGGTGAGGGTCATTAAGGGTATAAGACCTTGATATGACTTATAAACATTGACTGAAAGAACTGATATTCATTCTCTAGAAGAGAAAACTTAGGGGGTCAAGATCTGTCCTTTGGAGGAAGGATTAGATTGTTCCTGCTTAGTCTGAGAGAACAGCATTATAAGCGGTTGTTGGAGATTGTAGAGGCAGATTTCAACTTTTTGTAATGAATAACTTTCTTATGATAAGATTGAGTTACTTGAGTCTTACAAGAAGAACTCGATGGTGATGTTACAGATGTTCTTAACCTTTTTTGTGAAATGAACCCCTTTGGTACTATCTGCTAAAGCCTTTGGATCCCTTCTCACAAAAATGTTTTTAAATGCATATAATTCATAGGATTATAATAGAAACAAATTATATTGAAATACAGTGATCAAAATATTTTTTCAAATAATCTAGTTCACAGATTTTGGGAGTTAAGAATACCAGTAATGGAAAGACTCTTGTAAGAGTAGATCATAGACTTCTAAGATATCTTCCCACTTTGAAATTGCTGTGATTAACTTTAGGAGTGAAACAAAAAACGAAGGAAGAATGCAAAATTATGATTCAGTGTAATTTTTTTCTTCATTAAAATATTTCTGATGTATTTTTAATATCAATCTCTTCCCCAACCATCGTCATCTTTTTCAGTCCTCTCTTAGGGAAAAAAAAATGCAAAACTAGCAAACACAGCAACTTGTATAACTATATGAAACATTTCACTGTCTTCCAAGAGGAAGACCTTGTTTCCAAAGTAGTTTTCCAAAACCAAGATTAATATTGCATTTTATCTGATTTCTTATGTCTTTTAATGTTGTATTAATTTATATTATAGTCATTATATATATATATATATATATATATATATATATATATATGTGCATTTTCCTGATTGTGCTTTTTTTTTTTTAAGGTTTTTTGCAAGGCAATAGGGTTAAGTGGCTTGCCCAAGGCCACACGGCTAGGTAATTATTAAGTGTCTGAGACCAGATTTGAACCCAGATACTCTTGACTCCAGGGCTTTATCCACTGCGCCACCTAGCTAGCTGCCCCTGATTCTGCTTTCTTTGCTCAGAATTTTCTGAATTTTTTCCCCCTTATTTAGTTTCTTATGCTATTTGCATTGATTTTTTTCTCTAGTTTTTGTAAAAAATTGATTTAAATGAGCTTTTTTTTTAGAAAAAATTTATTTATTTTGAATTTTAGAATTTTTCCCCTAATCTTGCTTCCTCCCCCCCCCCCCCCCACTGCCCCAAGAAGGCAGTCTGTTAGTCTTTACATTGATTCCATGGTATACACTGATCTTAAGGAAGAAAGATAAAGTATAAGAGATAGCAAAAATAACATAACATAATGGTTTTTTTTTTTAAATTAAAGGTAAAAAGTCTTTGGTCTTTGTTCAAACTCCACAATTCTTTCTCTGGATACAGATGGTATTCTCCATCACAGAAACCCCTAAATTGTGCCTGATAGTTGTGCTGATGGAATGAGCAACTCCATTAAGGTTGTTCATCACCCCCATGTTGCTGTTAGAGTATATAGTGTTTTTCTGGTTCTGCTCATCTCACTCAGCATCAGTTCATGCACATTCTTCCAGGCTTCCCTGAATTCCCATCCCTTCTAGTTTCTAATAGAACAATAGTGTTCTGTCACATACATACATACATATATCACAGTTTGTTAAGCCATTCCCCAGTTGAAGGACATTCACTTAATTTCCAATTCTTTGACACCACAAACAGGGTTTCTATGAATATTTTGTACAAGTGATGTTTTTACTCTTTTTCATGATCTCTTCAGAGTATAGACCCAGTAGTGGTATTGCTGGATCAAAGGGTATGCATATTTTTGTTGCCCTTTGGATTCCAAATTGCTCTCCAGTAGGGTGGATGAGTTCACAGCTCCACCAACAATGTATTAGTGTCCCAGATTTCCCGCATCCCTTCCAACATTGGTCATTGTCCTTTCTAGTGATATTGGCCAGTCTGAGAGGTGTAAGGTGGTAACCTCAGAATGCTTTAATTTGCATTTCTCTAATAAGTAATGATTTAGAGCAATTTTTCATATTACTATGGATTGCTTTGATCTCCTTATCTATAAATTATCTTTGTATATCCTTTGACCATTTGTTAATTGGGGAATGGCTTGTTTTTTTGAAAATTTGACTTTTCTGTATGTTTTAGAAACTAGTCCTTTGTCAGAAACACTAGTTGTAAAAATTGTTCTCCAATTTACTACATTTCTTTTGATCTTGGTTTTGTCTGTGCAAAAGCTTTTTAATATAATGTAATCAAAATTGTCTAGTTTGTTTTTAATGATGTTCTCCATCTCTTCCTTGGTTTTAAACTGCTTCCCTTTCCATAGATCTGACAGGTGTAAACTATTCCTTGATCTTCTAGGTTTGCTTATAGTATTGTTTTTTTATGTCTAAATCCTGTATCCATTTTGCTCTTATCTTGGTATAGGGTGTGAGGTGTTAGTCTAATCTAAGTTTCTGCCATACTAATTTCCAATTTTCCCAACAGTTTTTATCCCAATAGCTGGAGTCTGGGTTTATCAAACAGCAGATTACTATAATCATTTCTTGCTAGTGCACCTAGTCTATTCCACTGATCCACCACTATTTCTTAGCCAATACCAGATAGTTTTGATGGCTGATGCTTTATAATATAATTTTAGATCTGGTAGGGCTAAGCCACCTTCTTTTGCACTTTCTTTCATTAAATCCCTGGAAATGTTTGACTTATTTCTCCATATGAATTTACTTACAATTTTTTCTAACTCATTAAAGTAATTTTTTTGGAATTTTGATTGGTAGGGCACTAAGCAAGTAGTTTAATTTTTGTAGTATTACTATTTTTATTATATTAGCTCTACCTATCCATGAGCAGTTGATATTTACCCAGTTATTTAAATCTGATTTAATTTGTATGAGAAGTGTTTTGTAATTGTTTTCAAAAAGTTTCTGAGTTGGTTACTGTTTTTTAAAATGGTTTTATATCTGGAATTTTTTTAAACTTTTAAATATTATTCCTTTGGGGATTTTTGATTTTTTTCCCCTTCAAATGAATATTGATTTTGTCTAGTTCTATATATATAGTAAATTCAAAGTAATTTTGTATAGCACTAAATCTGTCGATTAATTTAGGTAATAATTTTTGATACAATAGCCATTGCTATTAACATATTCCATTTATTTGTCATCCTTTCATAGTTTTATAGTTCTGTTTGTTTTAAGGGCATAGATAGACTCACTCTTAGATATTTTTGCATTTTATTATTACTTTGAATGAAATTTTCTTTTTTTTTTTGGCTTTGTTAGCAATACTCAAATGCCAATGATTTTTTTTTTGTGGGGAAAAAATTTATTCCACTAGATTAAAACTATTAAGGAGGACTTGACTTTTAATAACACTTCTAATATTTATTAGTTGATTGACCATGGACATGTTACTTAATCTTTCAGTGCTTCATTTTATTCATCTATAAAATGAGGAAAATAATGTTTGTAGTCATCTCACAGGGTTGTTTTGAGGTGCAAATGATATATAGATGTTCTTTTATATACATATATTTAGCTAGATATACACACACACACACTCACACACACACATATATATATATATATATATATAAATTAAGACTTTAAGGAACTATGTAAATATTAGTTATTGTTTCAATTTTTGGTTGATTTTAAAATAATTGAACACAGATACTTTTCTTTCCTTTTTGGTTCTGTATGTTGAACAATGTATATTTCTAGCAGCATATATCAAATGATTCTGTGTTGGACATTCTCACTTTGTCTTTAATCTTATTGGGAAAATGTTCTATGCTATCTTACAAAATGGTATTCTTTAGTTCAGATAGAAAACTTTTGATCCTATTAGAGAAAAAAAATTATTTTATTAATTATTCTTGGTTCATCACCTTTTTTGTAACAAATTATGATTTTATTATTTTTGCTATTAATCTGAGTTAGTCTTTCATCTGTTGACATATCCTTCCATTCTTTGTTTGAATCCAAGCTAGTCACACTAAAATATAAAAACTTTATTGCTGTAGTCTCCTTGCTTATATTTTATTTGATATTTTTTCACTGCTTCATTTCTCCTGAATTAGGAGAATTTTAGTAATATGCTTTGTTTTTGCAGCTTGTGTAACTTAGGGGCTATATGATACTAAATACCAATTATTTCTCTAAATATTTGTTAGAATTTATAAGTTTAATAGACCAGGACCTATTTTTTGGTTCACCTCATTTTTTTCCTGATATTTAGATTTTTCAGTTTCATTAATTTGGAGTGTGTGTGTATGTATATGTGTGTGTGTTGGTAAATATTTATACATTTTATGTGTTTCTAATTTTTTTAGTGTGTAATTCAGTAAAAGTTTCTGATGATTTTTTAGAATTTTTTTCTCCATTTGTTGAGAATTCTTTATCATTTTAATAGTTTGGTAAATTTGTTTTTTTTCCCCCCTTGGGAATGGGTGGAAATACCACATTTCTAATAGTTTATATGTTTTAGTAATAAAAATTGCCATTGGTTTCATTTATCAGCTTTTAACATTTTTGTTTTTGATCCTCTTTCTTACCTTTTTTCTCTCTTTTTATTTTTTCCACCCTAATTTTTAGGGTTTCTTCTTTGCTCATTCGAAGTCATCATTTTCTGCTTTTTTTCCTAGATGTATTCTTAATTTTTTTAGGTTAATTTTTTAATGTAAGTATTCAGACTTTTTTTTTTACCCCATAAATCTACTGTTTGCTGCATCCCCAAAATTTTGGTGTTTTTTTTTTATTGTCCTGCTTTTTAAAAAATATTTCTGTAATTTATTCTTTTATCTAGTCATTCTTTAAGCTTATTTAGTTTCCTTTTTGCATCATAATTCTTTGATTAATTACAATTTTAATTTCATTATGTTGAAAGTATATTAATATTTTCATCTTTATGCACTTTATATGTGATCAATTTTATAAAGATACTATATGATGTTATATTTGTGCTTGACATTACTAATTAGGACTTTCCAAAGATCTGTATAATTTTTCTAATCTGTACAGATTTTTTTTTATCATTCTGTTAAAAAAAATTTTAAATTTTTTTCTTTTTTTAGGTTTTTGCAAGGCAAATGGGGTTAAGTGGCTTGCCCAAGGCCACACAGCTAGGTAATTATTTAAGGTCTGAGGCCAGATTTGAACTCAGGTACTCCTGACTCCAGAGCTGGTGCTCTGTCCACTGTGCCACCTAGCTGCCCCTAACTTTTTTAAAATCAGAAAGAAGTATATTGAAATTTTCAAGTATTAAGAGTATATCATCTACAATTCAGTTTTTCTTTGAAAAACTAATGATGCAAGTGTCTGTAATTTTGTTGGCTACATACCTTTAAGCTAGCTGCATCCATGTTTATTATTCTCTTGTCTAGGTCTAAGATCATAATCATTTCTGTTTCATTGGATTCAACTGAGGTATAACAAATCCTATTTCAACCACTTATTTTAACTTTAAATTAATCGTTGTGCTTTAATTTTGTTTTTTTAAATACATTAAACTATTGGAGTTTTTTCCCCTATTTTGCCACTCTCAGTCTTATGAGCATGTTATCCCATTCACATTTATAGTGGTTATGAGCATTTGTTTTTCATGTCATAAAAAAATATGCTAAAATATTTTTCCTATCCTTCCACTTGTGCCCCCTTTTCTTCTATGCCAGTTCATTTCCATCACAGTGATGAATATTTTTGGCGAGTAATCATCTCTCTGTTTTATGCCTCATTTTGACTTTTTTATTATTAGAGGGCTTATTTCTTGTGTTAAATCTTCCTAGGAATAGTGAATGATTTTGATATATGGATGGGAGATACCTTATAAGAGAGCCTGTAAAGTAGCTTTTATTCTAGGTTTTTATTTATAGTTTTCTGCAGTTTTTGTATTCTTTCTGAAAAAGAAATAGACGCAGTCAGTCTTATAATTTCTACTTCTGTTTAATTGTGCATGATAATGGTGTCATCCGTTATTGAATGTTAATAGTGAAAGTCTACATGTTGACTTACTAATATCCTCATCAACGATGATTTCTTAAAAAAGATTTTGTGTAGGAGAAAATGTTAGCATATAGTTTGGTTGTTAGTTATGTTTTCTTTGTAACCCTTTTTTCATTTATGCATCAGTCCTTTAATATCCTCACAATTGTTGGTTCCAGCATGGAGCTTCTTTTTATGCATTTGGTACAGTCCTGCTGTTTTTCCTGTTTTTGATCTCTTTAGTTCCATTTCTACTAGAACTAGTATTAGGGCCCAACTGTGGTGAATTCACTGTCATTGTGCCTGGACTTTTATCTATAGCAGTGGCCTGTGTATTCCATTGAATTGCACTTTGCCTTCTGTTTCCAATACTTGTCATTTTTTTTTGTAATTTAAAAAAAATTATATTCAAGGTTATTTGTTTCATCTTTTGGAGTCTTGGGGGCCTGGTTATTCTTGACCTGTATCTATTCTAAGTATAGTTTTCTAGGTCAGTTGTTTTTCATAATAGATAGCTCATTTATTTTTGTATAATTTATTTTTTTAGTTTTTGGATTCCATTCCCCTCTTCCTTTTTTTTGTTTGGTCCTCTAGGGTACCTACTGCTTTATCAAATTTTTCCGAATTCTTTTCTATCATGTTTCCTTCTCATAATTTTCATTAATAACTTGAACTTTACCTCTTCTCTCTCTCTCTCCCCTCTCCCCCTTTTTTTGTTCTCTTATTAGAACTGACAGTTACTCAAAGTTTTTTCCTTTCTTTTTTCTAATTGTAATTATTCTGGAATCATCCTCTTCTGGACTTTATAAACCCTATAGTATTTGTTCATTGTATTAGGGGTGGTACAGTATGTATAGAGTCCTGGGCCTGGAGAAAGAAAGATCTGAGTACAGTTCCCCTCTCAAAAACTAGCTGTGTAATCCTTGATTTGGCAAGTCACTGGACTTTTATTTGCTTCAGTTTCCTAATCTGTAAAATGAGGGTAATAATAGTACCTATTTCCCAGGGTGGTTGTGAGAATCAAATGGAAATATTTGTAAAGTGCTTTACACTCCTTAAAAACCCTACATAAATGCGAGTTGTTGTTATTGCCTGTTAATACCTTTCTCCTGCCTTTTTTCCCTTGTGGAGTCTTAACTCCTCAATTTCTTCCTGTTGAGGGGTAGAGTCTGGTTGATTTAATGCTGAGGGGAGGCTCTTAAGTTCCGATACATTTTGGAGTGGCCTTTGGTGGAAATTTACCTCAACCAACTGTCTGTTTCTGTAGCTGTGCTATCTTCAGTATTTGGATTGGGGTTCAAAATAAGATGAAGCCTAGAGTACAGGATTGTGTAAGAAATTGGGATATGCAAAAAAATTCCTGAGTAGATAAAAGAGCACCTTTAGTCCAGGATAGTAATCCCTTTCTGCTTCTCTTATAATGGTGGCAGAATGGTGAAAAGGGGTGTCAGGGAATCATGGTTTTTAGAACTTTTCTGATCTTACAAGCAAAATAAAAAATAAAATCCTTTTAAACTTTTCAAGTGACCAGTGAATTTTCTTCCTGCTGAGTCATATGATTTTGGCTATCTCCTTATAAATGAAACCAGAAGACAAAACAGAAGTTACAGCTAAATGAAATGATGGATCACAGCTTCTTTTTGAAGAGGCAAATAAAGAGTATGACAGATTTGAACAGATGACTGAGTTTGTCCAAAAGTGACAGGAACATTTCTTATCTTGGTTGAAATACACATGCTAAAACACCTCCATGAAGATCACTGTCTTATTCATCAGAATGAGTAACATGAAGAATAAACATTTAATGAAGAACAATATAAAACTTTTCAAATTAATTCAACTTATGATTTAGTACTCAGTGCATTCAGTGATAAGGTAGATTAGGGGCAAATAGTGAAAAAGTCTCGTGTCATTGTTTTAGAGGAGATTTAGGCGGTGCATGACATAAACATCAAATCATAAAAAATGAAATAGATTATATTTAAATAGACAAATTACACATTTGGAAGTCATTTATTACTCATTTGGATAAATTAGTGGTTTTTCAAACTTTTTGACTTCAGTACCCCTTTATACTCTTAAAAATCATTTTGAACTAGAGCTTTTATTTATGTGATGATTTGGATCAATATTTACTATATTAGGAATTAAAATGTCTTAGCATTATTATGAAATTATTTGTTGACTGAATGGACTTGCTGAGGGGATCTTGGGGACTCAAACCACACATTGCAAATCTGTGGTCTATATAACCAAACTTGTTAATTAGAACAAAGATAAGAAAGCAATGACAAAATGAGAAGGGGGAGGGAGGGATGGTACACAATTAAGATGATACTATCTTAACCCATTAAAATATGTAACTTGTTTTTAGCACTTTTTAAAAAAATGGAAAATGGATAAAAGGATAGATATTGGTATAGACTGTCAGCATGTTCTAAGGCAATTCAACACATGTAAATAAAATGCCACAATGAAAAAAACACTTGAGCATGTGGTCATGCTGAGTGATATGGCAGTCAAGGGCAGCAACCTATTTGTAACATCTAATGGAGGAGAATTGTTGAAGGTTATGAGCAGTACTACTACACAAAAGTGAGGAATAGTGGAAGGAAATTGAGATTACAGAAAGGTTGAAAGACCTATTTAGATTAGTTTTCCCAAGAATTTTAATGATGTTAATCTGAAGGAGGATAAATTATTGAAAAATGGGAAGGTCTGTTAAGATTTCTCTAGCAAATTGTTTTCTTTAAAAATGATGATTGAACTATCCTTTGTTAACTGAAAAAGATCCAAAGATACAAGATTCATCTAAGATTCAGTACGATTTAGTTGAATAGAATTCAGCTAAAATTAAAAAAATAACAGGATATAAAATCTACAAAAACAAGCAGCCTTCTTATATATTAGCAATGAAACCCAGGAAGAAAAGATAGAAGAAATTCCATTCAGAATAACAAAATGTCATTATCTGAGAGCCTACACTCAGTTAATACTCAAATTGTTTGAATAAAAATGTAAAATGCTTTACAAAAATGAAGAGAAATAATGGAGTCATGTAATTTGTCACGGTTGTGTTGTGTTAATATAATAAAATTAGCAAATTTTATAGTACTGGACAAAATTTCTCAAAGGAAATAATGAGCAGAGTGGAAAATCTTAAGAGCCAAAGGAGTTTAGGAATTCCAGATCTCAAGCTGTACAATAAAGTGGTAGTCATCAAAACTCTGGTACTGATTTTAAAAAAAACATTTTTTAGGACAGGTTAGATAAAACTCAGATGCAATTAAATAAATGTAGTATTCTGTGAAGACAATAAGGACATCAACTGCAGAAATTAGGTTTTGAACAATATATAATACTGTATACCTGTACGTTTCAAATAATTTGAATATGAAAGATATAAATTAGGTTTTGAACAATATATAATACTGTATACCTGTACATTTCAAATAATTTGAATATGAAAGATCATATAAATTTGAGGCAGGGGAACCAGTTACTAGGCTATTGCCCTGGGAGGTGAGCAAGTTCTGAAAGTAAGATAGTTGATATGAGGCTTCAAAGAAGCTATTGGATGTAAAGGACTAGGTAAGGGAGAGAAATGTAAAATGAGCAAAATTTGAAATAAGGGAGTGTAAGTAGGCAAAGATTTCAGAAGAATGATGATGTCCTTTGTAGAAATAGGGAAATTTGAAAGCAGATGAGTTTTGTTTTCAACACAATGAGGTTGAGATGCATCTAGGACATCCATTTTGAAATATCCAATAGACAATTGGCATTGTGGGACAACTAGAGTAGAGAGAGTGAAACTGGCTATGTAAATCTGTCATCTGAATAGAGATGATGATTGGAATATGGTAAATGGAATAGAATCTGATGAAGTTATGAAGAGGTCCACAGAGAGA
Source organism: Macrotis lagotis (assembly GCF_037893015.1). NCBI lineage: Eukaryota > Metazoa > Chordata > Mammalia > Peramelemorphia > Peramelidae > Macrotis > Macrotis lagotis. The sequence goes on along the minus strand of NC_133661.1, from coordinate 87,959,112 downwards.
ATCAAAGCCATGATTAAAAAAAAAATCAGGTCTATGAAATGTATGTCTATTGTTGAATGGACAACTAGTAGATCTGTTTCCATTAGTGCATATGACTTAGCCTAACACTTCTGAGGGACTGTGAACTAGGGCTAAAGGAGAATGAAAAGGAAGAGAGTACAAACTTAGGACATTGCTATAAGAATTGTACTATGCATTTTTAATGTTTCAATAGGCACATTGATGATTTAACAAAGAAACTGAATATCTCACAAACTTAAATTCTAGTATAAAGTTGAAAGGATTCTTGTTTGGACACCTTGGACTAGACAGCCTTTGAGATCACTTCTAAATGTTGGGACTCTGAATCTGAAAACTTTTAAATTGACAAGGAATTGACCATCTTAACATGACTGCCCATTTCAGTTTGTATCAGCTAAAATTGTGAAGCTCTTTTTTTAAAATAAAGAGATCTGCCAACCTAAAATTGCGTACACTGGTCCTATTCCTGCCCTCTAATGCCAAGTGAAATAAATCTCATTGGTAATCATTTGTGCCCAGGCACATCATCAGATGTAGGTAGTTGAGAAATCTTTGGAGCATCTTTGTTGGATCTCACCTATATGCCTGAAGAAGAAAACCTCTTAATTGTTAATATTTTCAATTGAAATTGGTTAACTACTTTTTAAGGGATATTGTAGAGGTAATTCAGGCTTGAGGGAATGTATTAGATGACTTTTCAGATTCCTTCATTTTCTATTGTAATTTCATTGTTTTTATCTTCTGCTAATTTCAGAATAAAAAAATTCCTAGAAGAGAAAATGCTTAGAGCTTGCTTGGCTATCAATGTTACCTTAAGTACAATCTCCAAAACTTCTTTTACTTTTTTAATCAGGACTAGTTCTTTTATCAGCACATTGAGTAACCTTTTACTGCGATCACAGAACTATTCTGATAAAGGTGAAGTGTGGAATATGTTCCTTTAAATATTATTTTGGAATAACATTTTTATGTTTTTGGTTAGTTTATGTTCACTTCTAAGATTTTTTTACTATTTAAGACATTTAACAGCTTTACATTTTGATGTTTTTGAGGAAAATTGGTTGAATAGAAAGCTGTTTTAGTTGAAACCAGAAAGTAGCCATGTTAGTATCTGAAACTAGAATATTTTCAAGTAGAATATAGACCTTGCTTTTATGAGAAGATTAATCTTTCTTTTACTAGCTCTCTAGAAATATAGATAAAGGCAAGAGGATTAGAAACTGAAGAAATCATATGAAGCAGGCCTCCTGACCTATAGGAGGACCAAGTGAACAAAGGCTATATACTACTTCTCATCAGGAATTGAGATCTAAAAAGGCTTCTTAAGTCATTGCCTTTTACTGAATGTTGAGGCCCTTACAGAAAACATGGAGTCATTGCTGCCTTTCTAATAGAATCATCCATCATTGTTGACTGCTTGTAGGAAAAAAAAAATCACAAGTTGTCCCTTATAAGAGGCTCATAACACTATGGTATTAGAAGCCAAGTGGCATCTGTGCCCTGAATGTAACAATAGTATGCCATTAGAGTGGACCTTTTCTCTTGGTCACTGCTTACTGATAATCATGCAGTCTTTATAATACTAGAACATAGCTTTTTCTTTTATCAATTTCCAAACAATATGGGGTATCCCCATTTTCCTTCTTTTCAGTTAAAATTCAGCTGTGAACGCATATTGAAAGTTTTGCTCTTTAATGATCTATTTTTAAATGTATACTGCTGTTCTATTGTGTTATTTGGCATAAAACAGTCTAGTTGTAACCCTGCAGCAATTATAACCAGTCTGTTGCATGTGGACAGAGACCAGCTCTGGTTCTGATGCAGTTTGAGTGTACTGTGAAGTAATTGGGCTTTTTGAGTACATGATAAAATAACGCACTTTACTGTCAGTACATTAAAAAATTAAAATCTGCTCATTTTCGAGTGACTCAGTCAGCCAATTGCTTAGGAAATTGCTCTTAGTCCTGGTATTATCACATACTTCTGCCCACAATTTGGCTTGAACTGAATATGCCCCTGGGATTTTAGAGGACTGTGTACATTCAGAATAAGTGTTTTTGTTTTTATTTTGGTTACACTGGACAATTAAATACATACATATTAATAAGATGATTATAGTTGGCTAGTGTAATAGGTTTTCTAGGTCTTTGACAAATTTTGAAGAAAGAAAAAATAATATTGGAGCAATATGATCTTATCCCTACAGTAAAAAATCAAATCCAAATTGGAACATGACTCAGCTCAGAAAACTTAGGTTTAGTATTTGGTTTTTATTAACTAGTGTAGCTTTAAGCAGATCATGTGATATTTCTGGACCATAGTTTATTTCTCACACCAGAAATATTAATGTTGGTTTAATGCTCTTTTTACTTGTGAAAATCTGAGACTATATATATTCTTAGTTAATACTTCAGAAGTATAATTTGCTTTATTTCGTGTTTTTTTAAAAATCATAGCCTAAAAAATGTCAGTTTGCTTCCCATGCTTCCATTTAATAGCTTCTTGTATACTTACAGTGCTTTTACCACAAGGGCCTAGTATATATTGATGAATTAATATGAATGAATTATTATTTTCAAGTTGCTGATGAGATTATATGGCTTGAATGTTTCAATTTGAATGTATGTTACATAGTCCAAACTATAACCTACTTTAAGGTTTACTTCCAGGAGAGGGCTATAAATTAATTAAAAGATTGTGGGTACAATAGACCTCTATTATCATTATCTTTTTTTACTTGGTTTATTTTTGGGGAAAGAAAGGGGAATTGGGACTAATTATGAGACCTTTAGGACAGTTAACCCCTTAGCTTTAGTTTCCTTAACTATAAAACAAAGGAGTTGAGTTAAATGATCTCCAAGGTCTCTTAGCCCTAAAATTATACAGTTCTCTCTGAAGTATTGCATATAACTGTGGACAGCATGACTTCTTTGACTCTCAATAAATTTGGGTTATTTATAATGTCATTTTATTGTGGCACTGTCTAAGTAATTGTTTTCTTTTTCAGTCTTTGAATAAATTGGGTGCTGCTGGGCTGTGGAAATATGAAAGGTTCAGATTATTTTCTCTTAACTCTTTAAAGGTTTTTAACTTAAAATGTTATGTGATTTTTTTTTAAACCCAGAAGCTATATTTTCCAGAATCTATTTTTTTCAACTATAAAAGAGGTAGCAGCAATGGTTCTGTTATTGGTTGAAGACTAGAGAATAGAATCATTATTATTCCATCTTTTCATAAACTATATTGCAGATGCCACATGATATAGTGGAAAGAACAATTGGAGGGAATCAGAAGAGCTAGGTTTTGATTTTGTTGGAGTGGTATAATGGAAAGATTTGAATTTTAAGTTATAGGACCTGGGCTTAATTTTGACACTTTTGCTAAATTCTGAATCTGTGAGCCATTTACTTAATCTCTTAGCCTAAACTATAAATTGAGGGGCTAGCTTTGTTGATTTTAATTAGGTTGTGAGCTCCTTGAGGACAAGGATCTGCCTAGAGCATGTAGTAAATGCTTAAGAAATATTTATTGACTTAAAGGTACTTTCCTCTAAATCCTATAAATTAATCATCTCAGTTGACTTGTAGGGATTAGTAGGCACTAAGTAACCATGTGACTTTAGATAAGTCACTTAACCTCTGAGTTTCTTCACTTGTAAATTTGCATATAGTGCTTGTACTATGCTATCTCACAGGGTTGTGTAAATTGTTAAAGGGTATATAAATGTGAATAATTATTGCTTACTTTGCAGGATAGGAGTGGGAGTTTGTTAATCTATCAATTGTTAATTTATTGGGCACTAATTATGTGTCTATCTCTGTTTGGGGTTGTGTTGCTAAAGAGGAAGATAACCAGTGAAATCTCTCCTTTGTTATAGCAAAAGGTTACTGACTTTGATTTATGTTTTTAAAATTAATAAAATTATTTTTCTTCCTTTTTCTCCTTTAAATTTGCTTTGAAAGTAATTTTTTTTTCTTTAGGATTCAACAAAGCATTCCTTTTGGGCCAATTCAGCTTAATGGTATTGCTTTTTTTTCTCTTTTCTTTCTGAAAGACAACTGAGTTACAATATTGCTTTGGAGATCAGGTTTGAAGCCTTTAGTATACCCTTTGAACACATTTAAATCATTCCCCTAATCACATTATCTGTGGTTTGAATTATTTAACATCTTCTTGAGATTACATTTTTTATTCCTAATTATATGACCAAGATATATACCATGAAATATTTATCATGTAATTATGATTAAAATGTACGATTTTTCCAAAGATGTGAATAATAACTTTAAGCATCTTATACTTAATTAAGGGGAGGTAGAGAACTAGAAGTAAATGTGAAGGGCTATCTTTTTCTTTTTAAAAAAAATCTTTAACTTGATTTATAGAATTCAATACTGCAAAAAACAAACAAATTACCCATATTCTTAAATATTCCTTCATGACTTGCTTTTTAACAAAATTGACCAAGAAAACATGAGTAACTATTGACCTATAAGCCTACTTTTCTATCTATACAAAATCTTTGTTTTTGTGGTGGGGAGCTATCTTTCTCTAAAGAGGATTTCATTCTTTAAAAGGTTTATTTCTTTAAAGTTGATTTTTAAAAAAGCAAATTTTTAAGAACAAGCAAGGAATACACAGTTCTCTTCAGTTCAGTTTCCTGCAGTATTCAGCCTCTTGGCTATATGTGTGTTTAAATCTTTGTTGAGATTATAATGCTGGTTAGAAAGAGACTGACTCATCTGATCTATCTTAGTAGGTTACCAGTAGTGGAAATGAATTTTTGCTGATTGACCTGGTTGTTCATATTTGTTAAACCAAGACTCTGAGGGCAAGAATTATTTTATTCCTGAGCCTAACATAATGTCTAGTATATAGTAACTACTAAATAATGCTTTTTGATTAATTAATTAGATTGATTAATTATGACCTCTAGTTGTAGAACATAGTGAAGTTGCCTGGATCAAGTCTTTGACTTTATTTAGTGCCTGAGGTTGGAATAGTATCAAAACTGGAAATAAATGAACCTTTAATTGGGGTTTGGAAACTTTTTTTGATCCTGATAGAGAGGTTTGTCATGGTATTTATTTTCATAAGATTCAGCTTGTGACTTGCATAGTTTTTCTGGTATAGCTTAATTTCTTTGGGATTTTTCTCTTTATATAAATTTAATTTAATTCCAAGTCCAGAGTTCTTTCCATTACATCATGCTACCTGTCATCACCTCTCAAATACTTGCTATTTATTATCTGATAGAATTGATGACTTTATATTAGAAAGTACAAACAAAATACAGATGTAACAGGTTATGTATTCTTTAGTTACTTTTGAGTTTTCAAGATCTGATTCTGATCAATCAATACTAATCATCTGGGAGATGTGAGATAAAGTGCAACCCTGACATAGGAATAACATTTTTTGAATGCTACGTTGTACTTTAGGATCTCATTCAATACTTTTTAGATATTAGGCATTTCCAGTCCGTTTTTAACTTAAGAGGTATCGTGAACATACCACTTCATAGACTATGAAAACTGAACTTGAAAGATTTTTAGAGAGAGTGTGATACAGTGGTTGGTCCTATTTTACTCATACAGCTATTTAGTGGTGGAACCAAAACTTTATCGTAAGGCTCTTCTCTGTATTCTTGGCTTTAATCAGGAGTTTGTAGGTGCCAAATTTGTTCATTCCCTGGGTCTTTTTTCTTCCCAAAGCCAGCTAGTCACATTACCAGAGGCCAGGCTCTTGGATAGAGTATTCAAGAACTCAGACTACTGTTATATCCTCTTCCCAAAATCAGAGCATTCCATAATAGTGTGTAAATTGATCCAAAGAACATAATTTTAACTTTTAATATTTTAGTGAAAACATTTTTTTTTAAAAATGAGAATTCTAGAAAAATTACTGAAAACTCATGACTCTAAGGGCATTAGAAATATATCTTGATGTAACAGATGTCATACATTAATTGAATTTATGCTTTTCCTCTTATTTTTGAATAGCAAGCCACATGTACAAAACCTCCATTTGTCTGGATTCTTTTTGCAATATTTGATCTCAGAAATTGCCAGAAGAATTTTAAAATTCTTCTTCCTCCTTATTAATGTGAAAGACTGATTTTTTTTAATTTCTTAATTATAAATTTGAGGATTAAACCACATGATAATGTCTCTGAAACAAAAGAAATGGAAACTGATGTTTGTGAATAATAATAATATGATTGTGGTATAGGACTTTAAGGTTTGCAAATGCTTTACAAATATCTCATTTGATCCTCACAATAACCCTGGGAGGTGGGTGCTATTATTATCCCCATTTTACAGATGAAGTAACTGAAGCAGACAGAGGTTAAGTGACTTGCTCCAGGTTGTATTACTAGGAAATATTCTAGAGGAATTTGAATTTGGGTCTTCCTAGATCTAGTCCTAGGACTCTATGCCCCTTTGGACTTTGGACACAGTACTCTCAGGGGTTTCCAGCGTTAATGATAGCCTTTTCTCTGGTGCTGGTTTCCTTTAAAGACATTTAATTATTTGGGAGAGAATATCTTTATAATTAGAATTTATGGTCAGTTGGGTGGCAAAGTGGATAGAGTGCTAGACTTGAAGCCAGGAAGACTTCCTGGTATCAAGTCTTACTAGTTAATGTGTGACCCTGGACAAGTCATTTATCGTTCTGTTTGCCTCAGTTCCTCTTCTGTAGAATGAGCTGGCCAATCACTCTAGTGGACACAACCAAAACAACTCAACCACAAATTAGAATTTGAGTTATTTTGTATTTACTCAGATGTACTCAGTCTGATGTTGAAGCACCCAAAATGTGTCTTTCAGAAGAGCAGAGAGGAAAAGGAAGATGGCCCTTTTCTTCTTTTCTAATTTTCCAGTTGCAAATCAGTCGTAGAGCTTCGTGGTGAGACTGGATGAGCAAAGCTCGGCAGTTACACACCCCAAAGGAAGCTTTGTCCTTCCATTTTCTCCAATGTGACTCCAGGGGTGGCTAGGTGGCGCAGTGGATAGAGCACCGGCCCTGGAGTCAGGAGTACCTGAGTTCATATCCGGCCTCTGACACTTCATAATTACCCTAAATCTAATGTGACTCCAAACAGAGCAGGGGGTATTTTTTTCTTTGTTTTTGTTTTGTTTTTTAGTTTTTGCAAGGCAAATGGGGTTAAGTGGCTTGCACAAGGCCACACAGCTAGGTAATTATGAAGTGTCTGAGGCTGGATTTGAACTCAGGTACTCCTGACTCCAGGTGCACTATCCACTGTGCCACCTAGCCACCCCAGGGGGCATTTTTTTCAATTCCATATTCCTGTCCTATTTGGAGGATCTTCTTTGGCGGACTTTGGTGGGTCTGATCTGTGACCTGCAGACTGTAAAATCCATTCTAGTCAGGGAAAACATTTATTAAGTGCCTTTTCTGTCTTGGGCATTGTGTTAAGTACTTACAGTTGATAAAAAAAAAAGCAAACAGTGACTACTCTCAAGGAGCTTACAATCAAATGGGGAGATAACATCATAAAAGGAGTTAACACATGACTCAGGATAGTCTTGTTCAATAAAAATGAAATCAGGAAGGGAAGTAGATGCTGAGCAGAATGGTCATCTGTAAAGGAAGACATTGGGAGGAGCTTGGGATTCTCTGCTCCTGTCTTCTAATCAGAGGGGAGAAGATACTAAAGGAGTGCTGTCAGTCAAGGCTTGAGGTAGCATCATGGTGAAGACATCAGAAATGATGTACTTCATCTGGCCTGGGGCATCTTGTTCAGTGAAGTTGAAACCAGGCAGGGCAGTAGATCATAACAGATCAAATACTGGATAATATTTTATGGTAAATGACACAGAAAGCACATTCTTCCCAATCTTTCTCTAAGAGTGTGTTTGTTAAAACTCCAGTACTTTAAGGAGCTCTGATTTCATTAGTATGGGTATTTCCTCTGTCAATGCAGATTGTAACTCCTCTTTGCCTTATAGAGTCTTTTTAAATATAGATTTTTATTGATAACTTTTTCTAACTCATGGATTTTTGAATTATTCCTTATCATCCCTTCCAGGGATTATCCTGTATAACAAAGATTTTTTTATTATTATTATTGTTTTTTTTAGCGAGGGAGACAAATTAAACAAAACTGATCAATATGTTAAAAAAAAATGTTATGTTCCACATCTGAGGAACTCATCTTTCCCTCTTCATTACCCCTTCCCCCAAAGAACTAGAGGAATTGGGGGAAGGTATGTAGATACAAAAATAAAATTATATGATAATGAGCATTTTGAAATTTAGATGAGCATTTTGAAATTTAGCTGGATTCATAATTTTGGAATATAGTCTGTCATTTGTCCTATTGTTGTTGATAAGTCAGTCATGTCCAACTCTTCATGACTCCATTTGGGATTTTCTTGGCAAAGATACTGGAATGGTTCATCGTGTCCTTCTCTGGCTCATTTTACAGATAAGGAAATTGAGGCATCAGCATTAAGAGATTTACACAGAGTCATACAGCTAGTAAATGTCTGAGGCTGGATTTTGAACTGGGCAAGATGAATCTTCCTGAATTCAGGCCACTTGGCCACCTCCCTTGTTTGTACTTGTTCTATAAGTAAAGCCTTTTGAGATTGGTAGGTGTTATCAGGATCAAAGTGTGTGGAATAGAATCATGGAAACCTAAACCAGTGCCCAGTTTTCATCATGTAGATTTTCCTGGTTATCATGGAATTCTGCAGGACATGAAACTGATGCTTGGACAGTAATACCAAGAAAGTCATTATTCTTCAGGTTATACTAGTTAGTTAACTAGGAAACTTAAGGATACTACATGTGTTAACTCAGCTAACTGAGAATAGGAAGTAGTAGATCATATTGGGGTGTGACTCAGGGCAAGTCTTTTAACCTCTTAATGTCTAGGTTCTCATTATAATAATAGCTAAAAATTTATGTGTTTGTAAAATGCTTAATAAATATCTCATTTATCCTTAAAACCACCTGAAAGATGGCTGTTATTCTTAGTCCCATTTTACAGATGAAGCTACTGAAGTAGACAGAAATTGCTGGGATCATATGGCTAGTCAACTTTGAGGGAGTATATTTGAGCTGAGTTTTTCCTGAAGTCAGATTTAGAGATGCTACTTGAATAGCATTTTGTACATTTCTTACTATTTATCTATGTTATATCCATTCACTACATTATAAGGTCCACAAGGGCAGATTTCTAATCTTAGTCATATTTTTATCTTTATACTCTTTGTATTTCCTAGACATTTAATAAGTGACTGTTGAATTGAACTAGATTGAATTAAATGAGTAGTTTTCAACCTGGATTACTGGAACCTTATAACTTGGATTCTTCTCCCTCATAATTTTCCTTTGTTTATGGCTTACACATTTTGAAATAAAGACTTATAAACCATTAAGTTTACTGTGCCAAGCACTAGAATTGCATTTCTGGGAGTTGGCAAGAGAGGGATATAAGAAATGGGCCCTGGCAAGGTAAGACAGAAACTTAGATTGGTGAGTGAGGGACTAGGTAACCTAATGAGTTATAGCTTAAATCTCTTTATTTAGGAACTTTTAAATGCCTAAGCTGCATTTGTCTGTTGTCAGTCCTCATCATATTTCAAGTCTTTCATTGCTTTTAGTCTATTCTTTTTCATCTTAACCCTATAAATAACTCAATGTTTTTCTTCCTTTGTCATAGGGAGACTGGGTCTCAGAAAGGTTTGGAGTGATTTGCCCAAGGCCCCAGAAGGAAGAAAAGAAGTCACATATGGTCACAAGGATAGTAGCTCAGGCCTGGTTTCGTGTTCCTTACCTTCGAGTTTACCTAATTTGAAACTTTTTAACAATATATGTCTGTTATGAACACTACATATAGTAATATAAAAACTGATATTTAGCATTTGGTTTATTGGCTATTTCTTGACTTCATTCACTTATGTTACATTCAGAATAATATTTGCATCTTCATGACAGGAGTACAAAAGAAGAAGAATTAGTAATAGAACAATTTGTATATATGGTGCTTTATGGTGTATAAAGCACTTTTTATCAGAAGTAGGTAGTAAGTAGTACAAGAATTATCTTCATTTTATAGACTTAAAGAATTGGAAAGGACCTTAGAGAGGTCATTTAGTCCAACCTTTTATTTTACAAATAGGGAAGAGGAAACCCAGATGGATGAAAGGATTTGACAAAATCACCAGAGCTGGGATTCAGGTTCCACTTTTCTTGCAACCTTGTATTATAAATGCTTTCAGATCAGGATAATGAAGTTTGCAGAGATTAAACACTTTTGCCCATGATCACAGGGTTGACTACTGAGTACTGGAATCAGCCTTCAGACCTATCTTCTTTCTGTGCCAGTCCTACGATCTCTGTCACACACATACTCATTTTTGACCAGAGCTGTATTGTATACAGGCTGAACATCTTGGTATTTTTTGTTTTTGAGAACTATAGAATAATTTTAAAATTACAACCCTTTTCCCTTTACCTTTTTAAAAATTTCTTTTCAAGGCCAAACTAGTCTACAAAATAGTGGAAACAAATACACAAATGCCAAAGTAAAAAGAAAATAGCACTAGCCATTGACTTCCTTTGCTTTGAGGAAAACCACCTATATAATGAGCAGTCTTGGAGAAGGACTTTTAGACTTTCTGAAGTCTTGTTCTATAGGAATGAAATTAGACTTTTTCTTCCTAATGCTGGTTTCACTCATAATAAAGCCTTTCTAGATAAGTATCATGGTTAGCTCTGTTTCTCAATATAGTCAAAGAAAGCCCATTTCTTGTCCCCTTCTCATAATTCATTCTACATTTTTTCTTGTACAATTTTGAGAAACAGAGAAAGTTATTAGAATTATGACAACCCTTTTTGAAGAAAGATTTTTTCCAAAAAACAATAATACAATTTGCCAAATATTAAAACTAAAAGTGTGGGGGGGAAGACTAGAAAACACTTACATTATTCCAATAAAGGCCAATCTGCAGGTATGCTATAATTTTGTTTTTGAGTGAATACTGGAAGCAGCACCCTGAGTCTCAGAATCTTTCATGCGTTATCCGTCCTTTATCACATCTTAAGGGAGTACAATTAAAAAGGGGGTAATTCTTTTTTCAAATCAGTTTCTATTATTATGTGAGATTATGAGTCATTCTAAATCTTGGTATCCAGGAGAGACGCCCTGGCTCTGCATCTCCTTTCAACAGTTGTTTGTGGCAGTTTCAGCCTCTTTCTGCTTCTGAAGCTCTTTATTTTTAAAGCAAGGCAGACGAGGCCTAAAATTATTCCATTAAAGAGGGGCAATTTTTGTAATGGGACTTAGAGTGCTCTGCAGAAGTGCAGGCAAGTTTCTTCAATATCCTGAGCATTATTCACTCATTTAGTTAAATGATGTTTCTAATTCCCTGGTAATTACATGTAATGAGGCACTTTTTCTCTTCTTGATGAGACTTTAGCTTAATATGAGATGGCATATTTTTTTCTTCCTTTTTTTTCATAGGGATAATTACCCCTTCCTAGGAAAAGCAGGGTTTGTTGTGCAGAATATAGCAAATTATTTTATTTCCTGCCATCTTGACTGCCAGTAAATTATAAAATTAAGTTTCAGTGGAACATTAGCACCATTTTGGGAAAGGCTTGAGACTTTTTTTTTAATTCATGTACTGCTGTCCTCTGGGATCATAGGGGCCATTATTCATAGAATAGATGTTTTTCTGCCAATTCCAAGTATTCAGATGTATTAAGGCTGCAACATAGATTTAATTTTCTGGATGGTATCCAGTATAGAATGTTCTTGTAATCTTCTTTGTGCTCAGGTAATTATCATTATAAAGTTAAGAAATACGTTCCCTCTTTCTACTACCCTCCCCACAACACCCTCCCTTCTTCCATTTATATGTCAAATTACTTTGTGTGTGTGTGTGTGTGTGTGTGTGTGTGTGTGTGTGTGTGTATTGCACTTCATTTACATGCAAAGCAACTATATTCAAATCACATATAGGTTGTAACACTGACTCTTAATAGGTACAAAGTTCAAAGTTAATATAGACCCTACGTAACTCTACCTGTTGTAAAAAAATGGAAAGAAAAATATAGGAATGACAGCATTAGTTAAGTGCAGTGTCATATTGAATTTTTAATTTCCTGGGATCAATTTTTGTTAGAAAATTTAAAGGGTTTTTTTGAGGGGAAGAGTTGACTTTTTGTTTTATAAAAACAATATTTCAATAATTAAAAACAAGTTAAAGGATCATCATTCTTTACTGTCTATCAAGGGATGCATCTGAAGATTTTCTTTAGTGTACTACCTGCTTATCTGCTATTTCAGTCTTATAAATTTTTACCAATAACATTTCACACAATTTTTGAAAAATTAATGTTCTTATTCTCCAGGGATAGTGCAAGTTGTTGAAGAAATAAAGTTGCTGTGTTAAGACTGGTTGATACACTGGACTTAGAGTCAGAAGACTTCTATTTAAAACTCTGGCATTTATGTGCCATGTGAATTTGGGCAAAGTACTCAAAGGCAACAACTGTATATAATTTTTCTATTTTTCCTAGTGTTTAACAAAATACCTTCATATAGTTGACATGCAATAAATGTTTGTTGAATGAATAAATGAATCTTATGAACTGAGACAACTTATAGATGATCATTCTGTATCAAAGTAATAATAACTTTCCGTTTGTATATTGCTGAACATTTGGGAAATGCTTTCAAATGATTTGTATCATGTGATTCTCAAATCTTGTTATGTGTCAGCAAACTCAAGTAACAGTCGTGAGGTTCTAAGATGAATGTGAGACTAAAGTAATCATTCCATTCTCCCAATGATGTGACTTATTTTTGGACTATAATATGCACAACAGCTAAATCATAGACCCATATAAATAATCCAGAGAACAAATGCACTCTGAAGGAATTGGAGGGAATCTTCAGGGTTATTTCTTGATTCTCTCATCCCTACCCCTCTGCCCTGTTGCTCCATTCCAGGCATTCTTCAATCTTGAGTCTCTTTTAAAAATATTTGGGAAACTATTTCATTATAGCTGATTCGTTTTTTAATTTCATATAGTTTTAAAATTTTTAATGCATTTTAAGACATTCTGAGAAGGGGGATAAGTTTCATCACACTGTCAAAGGGGCCCACAAAAAAAGTTATCCCCTGCTTTATATTGATAACCCAGTTATATAATTTTAATGTAGAGGATGTGGATAGCCAGAAAGAATAACTGACTTTTCCCTCCCCTTTATTTCACCAATCTTAAGAAGTTTTTTTCTTTGCTATTAAGAATTATCAAAAAAAAATTTCAATGTACAAAGAATATAGAAGTATTTTATATGAAACCATTTGTTTTTAGTGCATTTTAAATTTAATTAGGGTAGTGACATTACCCTATTTGTGTTCCTTTGGAAACTTTTTCTTTTCTGTATACTTAAAAAATATTTGATTCACCCCCTTTATTTCCCCCCTTTCTTATTTTTATCAATAATCTTCTAAACTTGTACTTTTTCCACCTTGAAACAAATTAGTAGAGGTTAAGTCTAAAATTTACAGGATGCCCCAAAAGTCTTAGTGTGGTAGACTTTAGGACACCCTGAATTATTTGTTAGTGGCAGTACTGTTTACCCAGTTTACCTTTGTGCATTTTTTTTTAAAATTAGATACTGTCTTTTGATTCATGAGAAGTGGCTCATTTCTTTCCAGCATAAATAGAAAGGAAGACCCTCCAAGTGCCCCCAGATTTTTATAGTAACAAAAAAATTGGAAATAAAGAAAATTATTGTTTAGATAATGACTAAACAAATTGTGCCCCATTAGTTCAAACCTTTACAGACTTAAAAATTATTTAGGATTGAAAGAACACAAGATCTGATAGGAGCAGTCTGCCCTAATTAATGCAGCTGTTAAGATAGCAGATTTTTGAGGTAATTTGAGATACTGAAGAAAGGTAGGCCCCTATTAGCTTGGTTATTAATAGGTTTTATTTGGGTAAATTGAGGAAGTTTACTCACAAGTGATCTGTTATTCTGGGTGGCAGTAAGACAAAAATGATAAATCCTCACAGGAACTGTAGGTCAGATCAGGTATTCTACAGATACTGAACAAAAAGCATAGTGCCAGGAATGGCCCAGAGTCATATGCAAACTTTCTAATTAAGTAGTTGGAGCTTCTTTTGCTGTTTGTTTACATTTACGCAACATAATTTATGTTCTCTGTGGAGTCATAGATCATGTTTCCAGGCTATAGGTCTCAACCATATTTACTACTCTTTATGACCTGCTCATATGGTCTTTTTGATAGTATCTTCTGCAAGGTTCCCCGCGTAATACATAAGTGGTCTTGCTATCATGAATGGGAGACACAATTCATAACAGCAGTATACAAGGATAAAGTAGGGAAACCAAATGACCATATAAGAGAATTACAATTGTTTCAATTCTTTCCTCTTCCACCCCTATGGAGATGAAGGAAGAATCAATGGCATTTGGTGATTAGTGTGAGAACTGGATTTCTGGACTTAATTTATTATAATCTGAACTAAATTGAGCAGCAAAGAGACATCATGTGGATAATTTTATATATCGGTGGTATACAGAATAAAGTTAATTATAAAATGGAATCAGAATCCTGTGATTTTTTTCAGTTTCTCCCTTTTGTCCATGGGAAATCTGCCACTGGTCAACGAAGAACAAGAAGATTGATTAATCACAGTATAAACCATAGTAAGAATATCTAAAGCCTTGGGCAAACCAAGATAATTGAGAAAACTCAGTATATAGATACAGTGGAACAAAAAAGACAAAGCACAATAATGACTATTAAAATTGATATCAAGTCTTCTTACATTTTAGTAGCCTACTTAACTCTTGATGTCCAATTAATCAATACATTTCATCTTGCATTTCAGTTGTCCCATGTAGTTTTCTGGTCTCTGGAAACATCTGTTCTTAGACATTCTGGGATATCTCTTTTTTTAGTAAAATTGCTTCTCTGGTTCCAGATTATTTATGAAAACTCCTTAGATGTTCTTGCTAAAATCACAAAACACATTTCAATGCAATTTAGTACAGCCTCTCAAATTTTTACCTCTCCAATAACTGGTTCTTGTAACTCTCAGACTTTATGGTTCTGATCTTATTAAGGGTAGAGTTACAACAAGGACATTATATTAGGAACCCAAGAATAATTTACATTTAACATTTTCTGATCTTGTTGCTTTCGCAAAATTTTTCCATTCAAATTCCATTTAGGAGGATGTCTTAGATGCTACTAAACATCTAATCCTATATACAAAAACAAGTAACATTACTCTTTTTAGATAGGGATTTTTTTGCCTCTAGGTTCAAAGTTTTCACATATGAATTTACTTAAAAGAGATTAACTACTCCATTTGTAACATGATCTGGAATGGAATGTGTAGTTAATTCCCAATTGTCTGCAGGAAACTATATCAAATGGGTTATAGTAAAATGTTCAATTCACCATATTCAAATGGAATAGCTACTATACAAACATTGACTATTACTCTAAGGTGACTGCAATGAAATTCTATTCCTTAAAATGAGGTTTTTTACTTTAACCTCATAAATGAATAGATTTACATCTTTGTTTCACAAACCTTTTTTAAAACTTTGCCAAGATTCTTCAGATACTTAAATCTTAAGTATATGACTGTAACTGCTAGCAGGCAAATGACAAGTGCTAATTAATTATTTGAAATATGGAATGATTTCACATTTAGACTGAAAACATTTAGCTCTTACATAATTGCATTGTGCTTGTATCTTTTACTGCTCACTTGCCCTGATTCTCTAAATTTGCTATAAAAGCAAATGTATATCAGGATAAAGCCTTCCTCTTTATCTCTGATTTCAAGAAGAGTCACAGTTGACATTCAATTGTGCAGTAGCAATTCCACCTAATAGCCAGACTCAGGATTAACAGGTGGAAACTATCGTTCAGAGGGAAGTGACAATGTGGAACCTGAGTCAAAAGGATCTACCTTTGACTATGGCAAGTTCATCCTCAATCTTTTTTTTCCAGATGTAGGCTGCTACCTAGTTTAGGATCTCATTCCCTCTGAGTAGCTTATGGCATTTCTCATGAATGGAAAATTACTGACTTAATGATCCTTCAGACAACTATATTTGAATTAAAAACTCAAAACAAAATCAGATCACAGTCACAATCCCAAGCAAATATCACTAATCACAGTTTAGGGCTGGATATACTTATTTTCACTGTCATGGTGTCGCAATAAGCCAGGACCGGGAACCTCTGGCCTGAAGAAGGCCTGCAAAATCATTTGGTCTGGTGTTGCCAAGGCAACCACAGGGGAGACTCAAGATTCAAGAAATCTAGGAACTTTTTAGGATCAGGATTTTTAATTGATAATTTTTTTGAATATATTTTTTTTTAATTTGTTTTCCAATTACATACAAAGATAGTTTTCAACATTTATCCTTTTGCAAGCTTCGGAGTTCCACATTTTTATACCATCCTCCCGTCCTTCACTATGGCAGCAAATTATTTGATATAGGTTGTGTATAATTGTTTTTAACATTTCCATATTAGTCACATTTTAAAGAATAAGAATTAAGAAAAAAAAGGTTTTAAAAAAGTGAACATGATACATTTTGCTCTGTATTCTGCATGCATAATCTCTTTTCTGGATATGGATGGCATTTTCCTAAACAGCTCTCTCTCGGCATTGTTCTTAATTGCTGAACTGCTGAGAGAGGTGGCTTCCATTGTTGATCATGTCACAATGTTGCTGTTAATGTGTAAATGTTTTCCTGGTTCTGCTCAATACAAATCTTTACAGGCTTTTCTGAAGTCAGGCCATTCATGAAAGGGTTAATAACATAGCAATTTCTAATTGCCAGGTATAATTTATTTTACCCCCAAACTGCATTAGTGCTGCCCCTGAATTTATCCATAATCAGTGAGATTACCCTCTAACTGTACCAAATTTGACATACTTGGAGTGGGTCAGAATTATAGTTTCTGAGAGACACAAGTATGAACCCCCCCCCCCAAAAAGACACATACCAATAGCTATTGAGACAGTGGCCCCCCCAATTAAAAGTTACTTCTTGCTTGCCTTATTCCCAAATCCTTCATTCACACTATCAATTCCTTTAATTTTATATATTTCATTCTCCACCCATTCTTGTTTGCTTACACTCTCCATACATTTATGATATATATATATATATATATACATATCCATGTCCTCCAGGACATATACATAGCCTTCCAGTAGACATTGATTAAAGCCCTTTTAAACTCTACATGTATTGTTTCATATTAAGATCTGACCTTCCTCTCATCATATCTCAAATAATCTTTACTGAGTTTTTCCTCTTCTGTCTTTCCTCTGATAAAACAATCAGAAATGGAAGAGAAGCAAAGAGTTGGGAGAGACTGAGACACAATGGGAAAGGGAGGGAGAGAAACTCTCCTTAGTCTTTATCCTATGATACAGAGGCCAATTGCCATTTCAAGGTGCTCTCAACAGTGCTGAACGTTCTCATGTTGACCTATGCTATAAATTTTCCAGTAAGCAACACAGCCTGTCAAGATACAAGCCAATGTGCATTTTCTGGACATTCCTGCACTTTGGCAGCTCAAACCACCCTTCCCAATTCCAGTTGCATTTGGGTGGCCAACATACTTCCCTCAAGGATGAGGATGGCCAGGAAGCCTCTCTCCTCAAGCCCATTTCTTCATTGTCCTGCTGCTAACTATGCCAAATATATACAAGATCTGTTCAAAATCAGTCTGTTCTAGGGGGTGGCTAGGTGGTGTAGTGGATAAAGCACTGGCCCTGGAGTCAGGAGTACCTGGGTTCAAATCCGGTCTCAGACACTTAATAATTACCTAGCTGTGTGGCCTTGGGCAAACCACTTAACCCCGTTTGCCTTGCAAAAACCTTAAAAAAAAAGACTTCAAAATTATCTGCTCTAGTTTTGCCAATTATAGGATGACAAGACCCTCTAAAACTACTGAGGTACTGAAGAAAGTATGCCAACTTGCTTATTAATAGGTTTTATAAGGTTAATTAGGTTTATTGGAAGTTTACTCAACAGTCATTTTTTGGTGACAATAGGATAAAATGGTGGATCCCCCACACCAATCTTGGATGAGGCCGGGTAGACAGATACAGAACAAAGAAGGCATAATGCCAAGGTCATGTGTAAGTTCTCCCATTGGATAGTTGGAGCTTCTTTTGCTGTTTGTGTGTAGATTAGACTTCTGTCCTTGTAATCAAAGAAGACCATGACATCAATTGAATGGCAACATGACAAGCCCATTGTTTATTAACGTGAGGGGAATGTTATACAAAGTCACCCTTTTCACTACCTCTTCCTGAACCCATTAAACTAATGGTCTGTTAGTATAGGAAACAGGACTTCTGGAGTAGGTCTGGATACAATGAGAGACCTTGGCCTTTTAGATGTAGCTCCTTCCTATGTAATGAAGACACCAGGTACAGCATCAGTATGGTATTTTTATGGCAATAAACTTATGGCAGTACAGTAGTGTTAAATCTTTCTCTCAATGGTCTAATCATCAGTATGATAATATTTGGTGATGAGGTTTCAACATTAGTGTAAAGCTAATTGATGGTCTTTGCTACTCAGCTCTGCAACCACATTTATCCATAGGTCACATTCCCCAGACTTTGGTTCCTATCATACAAGGACCCTCCAAATAACTTTATGTAGGCTATATCTATTGTTTATAATGCTAGAGGTTAAATGTCTCAATATTATTTTTGAAAATAGTTTTAATCTCACAGATCTGCTGAATGAATCTCAAGAACTACTAGGGTTGGGGCGGCTAGGTGGCGCAGTGGATAGGGCACCGGCCTTTGAGTCAGGAGTACCTGGGTTCAAATCCAGCCTCAGACACTTTAATAATTACCTAACCGTGTAGCCTTGGGCAAGCCACTTAACCCCACTGCCTTGAAAAATCTAAAAAAAAAAAAAAACCCAACTCCTTTTTAGGGCCTTTAGGTGGCGTAGTGGATAAAGCAACGGCCCTGGAGTCAGGAGTACCTGGGTTCAAATCCGGTCTCAGATACTTAATAATTACCTAGCTGTGTGGCCTTGGGCAAGCCACTTAACCCCATTTGCCTTGCAAAAAAAAAAAGAACTACTAGGGTTCTCTTAACCATATATTGAAAACCATTTTGCTAGATGAGTGTATTGGAATATTACTATACTATAACCAACAATACATACATACATACATCATATGCATGTATATATCTACATACATATATATGTGTACATATATATATGTATTTGAAGAGTGCAGAGAAGGGAAGACCTAGATGAACTAATTTTATGAATTAAGCAGAATCAGAAAAACTGCTCATAATAACTGTAATAAAACTGTAAAAAAAACTGGAATTATAAAAAGTTCTAAGAACTGAAGTAATTGGAAGCAATTTTCAAAGTTCGTTCCTTTGTCATATCACCAGTCCTATTATAATAACCAAACTTAGTCTCAAGGAAGAGAGGAGAAAATGTGATTACCTACCTGCCCTCTCTGTAGAGAAAGGCAATGGTGGTCATGCATGCAATTGCATAGTGAATTTTTTTCTTCCTTTATTGTCATACTAAAGTATGACTTTTGGGGAGGGGGAGATATGTATTTGTAGATGATTGTAATGTAAAAACAAAATAGAAATAAAACTAAAGTTTTCTTTTAATTTTCAAGTTAGGAAAGAGGAAAGCATTTTTTAATTTGGTTGCATTGGGTGGAGGATATAGGATGAAAATGCAATTTTACATAGATGGAAAAACCAATATGCAGATTTGAATAGTGTATGGTTATGAGTATAAATCAAGAAGGAGAGTTTCTTTGACTTGAATCTGTGGATTATGGAGAATCATTTCACCTTAGTGCCCTACACAACTGAGAGTGAACAGAAAACACCCATCACAAACATGTGTAGTCAAACACAACAAATTCTCATTTGGCAATATTGAAAAAATTACGTTTCAATGTGTATTCACTTCTATGTCAGAAGGTATTATGTTTCATCATGAGTCCTCTGTAATTTCTGTTGGTTATCATTATGTTGATCAGAGTTCTTAAGTTTTTAGCTTTACAATATTGTTATTGCAAATATTGTTGTCCTGCTTGCTTCACTCTGCACCATGTCATACAAATCTTCACAGATTTCTCTGAAACCATCTCTATTTCTTAATTCTTTTTGTAAAACTAAAGGTTGGCACTGTTTCAGATAAACCTAAAAAGAATTGTTAGGCAATTCATCATGTATCCAGAAGACAAAAAATAATTACTGCTCAATAATGAGTCTTAAAACATGTAATTTGGCCTGCACTAAAAGTTCTTTTATTTTTAAGAAACTTCTTGTATAATCTAATATTAGAATGTTTATTCACAGTACTATTTTTCTTATTTACAAAGAAGAATGAATCAAATTGTTTTACTGTTTGTTTTCTCACATTGTCTCTATTTGAAATATAAGGATTGTTTTGGCCTTTGATCCTCCACAGTGGTCCACACCATTCAACTGACATTTCTATTCCCATTCTCTCATTCTCTCTTATTCCGTTCTCTTTCTCTTTTATGATAGTGATTAGTGCCCCTGTCATATCCTCTGAAAAGTTAGAATTTCTTTGAGGGTAGAAACTATATTTAATTCATCATCTTATCTCTCCTAGGGATTAATCATGCTTTACCTCAGTATGAGGTACTTCACTGGTATAAGTAACCGAATCATACTTTTCATTTCTTGAGTTTTTGCCTTATCTAAACATAAAATCTCCAAGAATGATCTTTTCAGTGTTCTGGAGTGTTCAGTGTTCTTTTGATATTTCATGGATACTAGCACTTAAGGTGTTTGGCTATTATCCCTAGGTCTTGCTATCTAATTAGCCTACCTTATATTTCAGTTACTTTCTTGATATCTTTCACTGTCATTGGTATGGCTTGTCATTGATCATATCTAAAGCTGACTTATACCCACCATGGCTTCATGACTTTTTTTTTTTTAGGTTTTTGCAAGGCAAATGGGGTTAAGTGGCTTGCCCAAGGCCACATATCTAGGTAATTATTAAGTGTCTGAGACTGGATTTGAACCCAGGTACTCCTGACTCCAGGGCTGGTGCTTTATCCACTGTGCCACCTAGCTGCTCCATGCTTCATGACTTTTTGATACAAAGTGGGTATTCTATAAATATTTGTTAAAAATTTACATGGATAGCCAAATGAAGCATTTGCATTGAGAGGGCCTTTCCTCTTAACCACCCCCACCCAGAAGGTACCTATTGTTAAATTTTTTTTTTATTAAATCTTGAAGAGAGTACTTTATGAGTTTATTTTTCAAGAGTTATCTTCAAATATTAATATAGGTTTCTATGAAAAAAAGCAACAAGCCTTCTTGTAAAGTGGTTTGTTACTGATTTTTCCATTAGCTATCTAACCAATCAATGAAAATAAATAGCTAGTTGCAATATAAAATATATGCTTTTTAACTAATGATAACTATAGTAAATGACAGTTAAATTGCATATATTGTTCCATATTTAACAATGTTTATATTTAAACTAATCTTTATAGATATGATTTTCTTCTTTTCTGCAACTGGCATACTTGATTACATTCTTACAAAAACTCTGCTAAGTGGCTGACCATTTAGTAGACATTTATTTGACAATTTATTTGAAAATCCACTGGATAGAAGATTGTAATCTAACTTGTATTGAGGTAGTAGCTGTGTGATTAGGGGGCAAGGTCAAATGTAAGAGATGTGGATGAAGAAAGACTTTAGATTTAACCATTGTAGTTATATATACTGTGTTAAGGGTAAGGCTAATGTTGAAGACTTAGGATAGGGGTGGGGAACCCTTTTTCTCCCAAGGCCATTTGTATATTTATAACATTTGTCTTCTATATTTGGTCAAACATTTAATGAATTCACCCCTAAAAACCTCCTTAGATTTATTGAATTTTGATTTCCACCTGAGGATGCCATATCCTTTATACAATCCATGAGCCCGACATTCCCCGGCCCTGACCTAGGAGAATGGAAGGCTGGATGGTACTCTCAGCAGAAAGAGGGAAATTTGGCTTCTTGAAAAACCAAAGAGTTTGAGTTTGAGAGGTGTATGGGATACACAGTTTATGTGGGAACACAGGAGAGAGAGAGGTGAACTGGATATAAAGCTTTTTACATAGAAATAAATCCATAGGAGTCAATCAGGTCACCAAGTGAGATTAGTATAGATAGAGAAGGAAAGATTTAGGGGGCATGATATGGATGATTGACTAGTAAAGGAGATTAAGAAGAAACAGTTGAGACTGGCAGAAAGAAAATCAGGAGAGCAGTGATATAGTAGTAACACAGCAGACAATATCTTCTTGGAGATTGTGAATAAACCATGACCAATACTGCAGGGGTCAAAAAAGGATAAGGACTGAGAAAAGACCATCCAGTTTAGATTACTGGTAACTTTAGAGAGATCAGTTTCAGCAGAGTGATGAAGTTTGAATCTGGTTTTCAGAGAGTTGAATGAGAAGAAGAGAAAGTAGAATGAAAGTGTAGGAGTCTGAGGAGAGAAGTGAAAGTTTGGAATAGCCTTTGTGGGAAATGAGAGAAATCCATTAAGGAAGAGAAACCAATTTCCTTGTTCCAGTGAGATTCCAGTTTTGTTTAGATGACAGATGTGTGATGGATTTAGAGCTTAGTTGAGACTTTTGCTCTATTCAGCATTATGTGAGCAGAAGCAAAGATAGTAGGAGTAATCCAGGATTTAGGGTTTCTCAAAGTATGTACAGTGATACCATACCTAGTCAGGGGATTTGAGAGTGGGGCACTGGAGTCGCAACAGTCAACTATGGGGTCAGGTATGGGAAGGGGGAAAAGAAAGTCAGCAGGAACTGAGAAAATACGAAAGGTTGGAGGGATTGGAGATCAGGATAGAGATGAAGGCTAAGTTTTGGAGGCATAAGAACAGGATAGGGGAATGATGGGAGGTCATGATCAGTTAAAGGAATTTAAGAGTTTTGATCAAGGAAGTAGACCTTTTGTGGGTGATCATGAGATTAATTGGATACTCATTCCTGTGTATAACTGAGGTGGAATGGAAAACCAGGTGATCAGATTCAGGAAAATAGAGGAACTGGGACATTAGGTTATTTGTTTGAGAAAACATCTGCAAATATGTTGAAACTTTAGTACAAGAATCTAAGAACTCAGGGTCATGGCCTGAGAAATATCAATACTTCTGAGGAGGACCTCGTTAAGCTATTAGAATACTACAGTTATATTTGTGGTCATTCCAAAGAAATTAGCCAAACAGGTCATACAAGAAAAGAAATGAAGACTTTTCATTGGATGGGTAGCTCATTGCTAGTTCATCAGTATCTTTGACAGGCACTGATATTTCACATTGAGCTACACCCAAATTGATTAGTAAGAAGAATAAAAGGATGGTTTGCAATTGTGCTATATTTTCAGTGGTCCCTAGTTTTACCTTGAAAGAAAAATCCAATTGTTCTTGTTTTCAGCAATAAACCTCTTTTCCTTTTAAATTATTCACTGAGTTTTTCCCCATCCCTCTAATTTCTCAAAGATTCTTTGCTAACCCCAATAAAACCTTTGTAACAGATAAGAACAGTTGAGCAAAATGGATCAGCATATTTGTCATGTCTAGAAATATATATATGCCTCTTTCTAAGACCCTTCTTAGAGTTTTGTGAGGATCAAATGAGATATTTGTAAAGTGTTCATCACATAATCGGTGCTATGTAAATGTTATCTATTATTATTATCATTATTATTTTTATCTTGCCAAGAACAGTAATAATCTTTTGATGATGCTATACACCAGTGTAGATAATGGAATACTTCAATCGCTAAAGAATCAAAATTGTGGATAATACATCCGTGTTCAAATATTTGGTGGTCATAAGTACACTGTCTATTGCCAACAATGACTCTCACACAATAAACCAGGTAAAGAAATATAAAATTCATTGGAAAAAGGAATATGTTCATCTTGTAGCCAGAGAATTGGATAATACATTGATGGCCTAAAATCTGTATGAGTAACTGAAATATTAACACGCCTATAGAAGAGTTCCTCATGGCATCATACCTCTTGAAGTGTATATGTAATTTATTTTACAGATTTATTGAAAAAAGTAGTAAGACATTTATTTGTTTTTTCATTTGTTTATTTATTGACGAGTCAGATGGGTTAAGTGATTTACTCAGGGTTACACAGCTAGTGTCAAGTGTCTGAGGCTGGATTCAAACTCAGATGCTCCTGTCTCCAGGGTTAGTGCTCTATCTACGGTACCACTTAGCTGTCCTAGGGTAGTTCTATAAATATGAGGTATACTATTGAGATAGGAATGAATCAATTTAATGGATGAAAAAGAATATAATAAATACTTAGTATATGTCCTAAATGGTGTTAAATGAATGGCATGCAAATATAAGCATGACTGTCCTTGCCCACAAGGAGATTATATTTTTTTATTTTATTTTTTCCAATTACATGTAAAGATAGTTTTCAGCATTCATTTTTTATAACCTTTTAAGTTCCACATTTTTCTGTCTTCCTCTCTCCCTTCCTCCCCTTCCCCTTAACAGCAAGTAACCTAATATAGTTTATACATGTACAATCACATTAAACATATTTCCTTATTAGTCATGTTGTGAAAGAAGAATCAGAACAAAAGGGAAAAACATAAGAAAGAAAAAACAACACAAATTTTAAAAAGTGAAAAGAGTAAGCTTCAGTCTTCATTCAGACTCCCAAGTTTTCCTCTGGATGTAGATGCCTTTTTCCATCACAAGTCTTTTAGAATTATCTTTTATCATTGAATTTCTGAGAGGAGGCAAGTCTTTCATAATTGATCATTCACACAATGTTGCTGTTAATGGGTACAATGTTCTTCCAGTTCTGCTCACTTCACAAGGTGATTGAATTCTTATGGGAGAAGAGAGCATATGACTCTAAGAAGAGTTTGAAAATTCCTGGAAAGTGGTGTAAAGTTCTAATTCTAGGCAAAATAAAGCAAAAATAAAACAGAGCCCAGAATCCCAGGTACAGATTTTGGTGGGAAGAGCATGAAGAGGATGGCCAGAGTGCAGACAGCTTGGTTTGGAAATGGTTAGAAGGTGAAATGAAGAAATTGTTTAGTCTTCTTCAAGCCTAGAAGGAGTATGAACTTGGAATCAGAAGACCTGGGTTCAAGTCTTATTTATGCCACATTGGCTCATAGGAATTAGAAAAAATTTCAGAGCTTACCTATTCTAGTCCTTTCATTTTCAGCTGAGAAGTTGAAGGCCAGAGAGGCCTACTTACTCATACTGGTAGTCAATGTGGAAAGTTTGGATCAGTCAGTTTCTGGTTCTGTTGCTTAGAAGCATATAACCTTAGGCCTATCTCTTAATCTTTCCAAGTCTCAGTTCTCTGTTCTGAAAAGTGGGGATAGTAATACTTGAATGATATACCTTATGGGAATGATGTGGAGAGGAATGAACTTTGCAATTTTAAGCTTAAACTTTAAAGCCCATACAAATGTCAGATATCATCTGTTATGTATAACTAAAGTCTTTTGAGATTCATTCTGTCATACTATGGCAGAATGTCTACAGCCTTTCTGCAGAGATCTCTTTAGTGAAGAGTTATGAAACAGTTTTTGGGGACATAGTATTCACTGACCCTGAATCTTTATTATGGCTCCTCCACTCAATTGGAACCCTGATTAGCAGATGGCATCAGCAGAAGGGACACTTTGATGCCTCAGGTGTAGAGGCCTTCTGACTGTTCTTTTGAAATCTTTTGCTTTATCTGAATTTAACAAAAGCCAAGTAAAATGGCACATATGTACTAGAAAAAATTTTTTAAAAGTTATACATGGACCCGAAAATCTGTTACATCCTTCTTGATTTTCTTTTAAAATATATAATAAATTTAGCATGTAACTTTCAAGGCTATTCTGCTTATCTGATTCTGGCTTTCTATTGTTCTTTTTTTTTTAGATTTTTCAAGGCAATGGGGTTAAGTGGCTTGCCCAAGACCACATGGCTAGGTAATTATTAAGTATCCAAGGCCAGGTTTGAACTCAGGTACTCCTGACTCCAAGGCCAGTGCTCTATCCACTGTGCCAGCTAGCTGCCCCCTTCTATTGTTTTTTGAAAAATCTTTTGTACTTTGAAAGATCTTTCTACCTTTTTTCCTTTCTGTTACTGTTCAGTAGTTTTCAGTTGTGTCTGACTTTTTGTCTTCAATGGGGTTTTCTTAGCAAAGAAGCTTGCCAAAGTTGTTCGTCATCTTCTTTAGTGCATTTTACAAATGAGAAAACTGAAGCAAACAGGGTAAAGTAACTTGCCCAGGGTTACCCAGCTAAGAAGTGTCTGAGGATGGTCACCCAGTTAAGATAAATCTTCCTGACTTAAGACCCAATGCTCTATCTTCTATGTCATCTCTCTTAAAAAGCCCCATGAAGATGGTCGTAGTAACTCTGTCTCTTTGGATGCTCAAGGAAACATCAAAAGAAAAAAAATATGAGGAAGAATAAAATAATTGAAAAACATATACTTCAATCTGCAGAGTCCATCAGTTCTTTTTCTTGATATGGAATCTTTTGTACTTACCTTGGATCATTGTGTTGCTAAGAAGAGCCCTGTCATTCATAGTTGATCATCACACAATGTTGCTGATTTGTGTACATTGTTTAGCTGTTTTTTCTCATTTCAATTTGCATTAATTCATTTCATTTCTGAAATCTGGCTGTTCATTTCTTATTGCACAATAATTTTCATTACTTTCATATATTACTGCTTGTTCATCCATTTCCAATTAATGAGCATTTCTTCAGTTTCTGATATTTATCCATCACAAAAAGAGCAGCTATAAATAGTTTTATGCATGTAATTCTTTTCCTTCTTTTATGATCTCTTTTGGAAACAAACCTAGTATTGGATCACAGAGTATGCACAGAGGTCATCGTTGCCCTTTGGTCATAGTTTCACATTGCTCTCCAGAATGATGATCAGCTAACACCTCTACCAACAGTACATTAATGTCCCAATTTTCTCACTTTCTCTCCAACATTTATCATATCAACCAATTTGATAGGGGTGAAGTGGTATCTCAGAACTATTTAATTTGCATTTCTCTAATCCAAAGGTGATTTAGAATATTTCTTTTTATGTCTATAGATAGCCTTGATTTTTTTTATCTGAAAACTGCCTGTTCATATCCTTTGACCATTGATCAATTGGGAAATGGATTGTATTCTTATAAATTTGACTCAGTTCTCTATATATATTTGAGAAGTGAGACCTTTATCAGAGAAACTTGCTGTAAAGATTGTTTCCCACCTTTTTGCTTTCCTTCTAAGCCTGATTGCATTTGCTTCTCATATTCTTTCCATAATCAATGATTCCCTTCCCAAATCTGCTTCTCTGAAGTCCATTTTTTGGCAGCAGTGAGATGATAAAACTATTTGTGGTTATAGTAATATTAATAACTAACATTTGTATAACGCCTATTTATATATCAGACACGTGCTGCTCCTGGATAGGGCAGGACTTTAATTCAAATCTGGCCTCAGACACTTGACACTTACGAGCTGTGTGACCTCAGGTAAGTCACTTAATTCTGATTGCCTAGCATCCATGACCTTCTTGATCCATATCTTGCCCCTGGACCCAGATGACTCCATAGGAGAAAGTGAGGTTGTGATAGCAGTACTCTCTCACTCAAATCCAATCCATATGCTTGTCCTGGTATCACCTCCCTGATGTCATGGTCTTCTTTGAAAATGAAGAACAAACAATGACAAACAGACTCATTTGAGCCTAAGGTCTTCATTTTCTTATTCAAGACTTTCCAGATCTCTTTTCGGCAGTGTCATTTGTGCTCATGTGAATCACCAATAGATAATAATTACCTGGCCTGAGAAGTATTAGGAAGCTCTCCAATACATCTGGGCTTTCTAATTTCCCCACTCTCCCCTCCTCTTAAGACAGTAAACATCTTAAGATGAAAGTTTTCTCAGTATTCCCTCATTGGTTACAGATTAATCTTTCTCTGTTGACTAAATGATAGCAAATCCAAAAATCAGAACAAAGAACTACTATTGGCGGTAATTAGCTTTAGTCAGATTCTATAAAAGATGGCAAGACCTAATTTGGAGTAATGACCTGCCTCTTCTCTAACTTCTGGACGGATCTTCATATTCCCCCATTAAGGGTAGTGTATTCATTCCTTCAATTGATTGGTGGAAGTTATAGTGTTGAATATCAAGGGGAGAGACCTTGACATTTTCTTTTTAGAATAAGAGTAAACACACAGATTAGAGTACTCATTTCTGAGGGTTATAAATAACTTTTTGCATTTTCATTGACACCTAAACACATGGTGATATATCTTGTAAAATAATTAGTTATTTGATTACCTTTGTTTTAGCCTGAAGTAGAAGACAATTGACAAATATAAATACCTCTGAGACTGATGTGCTGCAGTAAACTAACTTTATTTATTATAAAAATGGAATTTTATTAATATGAATTGACAATAATTAATTTGCTAATGTTGATATTGCTGATAATTACATGTAATTCATGAAATATTTATGCCAGAACACTGTGGAAATGAGGTAAGTTTCTCTTGTTAGTAATTCTCTGAACATCTCATTAAAGACTTTTTAACTTGGTATATCCTTAGTGTAGTGATTTTTGAAACCAATATAAACCTACTGCTAAGTTCAAATAAAATTAAATCTAATATATGGATTTTTTAAAGAATGAAAGTATGGGTTGTTTCCTCTTCATAATTTAGTTTATCCTTCTTGTTCATAGTAAAAGATTGTAATTAGAGATAAGCAAAACTGAATCTAGCTAATGTGATCAGTGAGATATAGTATCTTTCAATATTGAGACTTTTGGACACAACTTGGTTAAATTTTATTTTTATTTTGTTGGCTTTTCTTTATGCTCTCTCTCTCTCTCTCTCTCTCTCTCTCTCCTTTCTCTCAATTGCTGATTAGCAACTACAGATCTAGGCAGGAAAAAAGACTGTGTTATATGTGTTATATGTTATATATCTATGTCTCGAGATTATGGGGATAATGTAGAGATTTTTAACTCCTTCCATAATTCCATAACACCTCAGATCTTTTGCCTGGACTATTTTTATGTAGAGAAATAAGTGAATGAGAAAACCTGATTAATTAAAATGATGTTTTTAAGTACCTACCATATACATCACACTATTCTAATGACTAGAGCAAATACATACATACATACATACATTTATATATATATATATATATATATATTTGATTTTTTGATTTTATCTGTTAGGAAGACAAAAAGAAATAATTATAACATGTATTGTAGATTATAGTAAATGAATGAGTGCTACTTCAAAGGTGAGAGAGATTACTTTCATTCAGGATAGTAAGAAAAATTCTTTTCAATAAAGAGTGACTTTTTCAGTAAAGATCTCCAGTGTTTCCTTGTAGTTTGTGGGAGAGTGGGAGAGTGCACATATGGATCACTATAAGTTGTTGTCCAACAAGTCTAATCCAGTCCATCAAACTCTTCTTAAGCAAGGCCCTACTGGTTGTACTGAAAGAAAACTCAATTCATTCCTTGCCCTCAAGGCTCATGTGTCCTCCTAGGACTTTTTTTTTTCATTTGAAGATTTTATTTATTTTGAGTTTTACAATTTTTCCCCTAATCTTATTCCCGCCCCCCCTCCACCAGAAGGCAATTTGCCAGTCTTTACATTGTTTCCATGGTAAACATTGATCCAAATTGAATGTGATTAGAGAGAAATCATATCCTTAAGGAAGAAACATAAAGTATAAGAGATATCAAGATCAGACAATAAGATATCAGTTTTTCCCCCTAAATTAAAGTTAATAGTCCTTGGTCTTTGTTCAAACTCCACAGTTCTTTCTCTGGATATAGATGGTATTCTCCATTACAGACAGCTCCAAATTGTCCCTGATTGTCACACTGATGGAATGAGTGATTCCATCAAAGTTTATCATTGCCCCCATGCTGCTGTTAGGGTGTACAGTATTTTTCTGGTTCTGCTCATCTCACTTAGCATCAGTTCATGAAAATCCCTCCAGGCTTCCCTGAATTCCCATCCCTCCTGGTTTCTAATAGAACAATAGTGTTCCATGACATTCATATACCACAGTTTGTTAAGCCATTCCCCAATCGAAGGACATTTACTTGATTTCCAATTCTTTGCCACCACAAACAAGGCTGCTATGAATATTTTTGTACAAATGATGTTTTTGTCCTTTTTCATCATCTTTTTCATGGTATAGACCCAGTAGTGGTATTGCTGGATCAAAGGGTATGCTCATTTTTGTTGCCTTTTGGGTGTAGTTCCAAATTACTCTCCAGAAAGGTTGGATGAGTTCACAGCTCCACCAACAACGTAAAACAGATTTCCCACAACCCTTCCAACAATGATCATTGTCCTTTCTGGTCATATTGGCCAGTCTGAGAGGTGTGAGGTGGTACCTCAGAGATGCCTTAATTTGCATTTCTCTAATAATTAATGATTTAGAGCAATTTTTCATATGGCTATGGATTGCTTTGATCTCCTCATCTATAAGTTGCCTTTGCTTATCCTTTGACCATTTGTCAATTGGGGAATGGCTATTTTTTTAAAAAAATTTGACTTAGGTCTCTGTATATTTTAGAAATGAATCCTTTGTCAGAAACATTAGTTGTAAATATTGTTTCCAAGTTTACTACATTTCTTTTGATCTTGGTTACAGTGGTTTTGTCTGTGCAAAAGCTTTTTAATTTAATGTAATCAAAATCATCTAGTTTGTTTTTAGTGATGTTCTCCATCTCTTCCTTAGCCATAAACTGCTTCCCTTTCCATAGATCTGACAGGAAAACTAGTCCTTGATCTTCTAGTTCGCTTATAGTATTGTTTTTTATGTCTAAATCTTGTATCCATTTGGATCTTATCTTGGTATAGGGTGTGAGGTGTTGGTCTAATCTAAGTTTCTTCCATACTGACTTCCAATTTTCTCAACAGTTTTTATCGAAAAGAGAGAGGTTTTATACCAATAGCTGGATTCTTTGGGTTTATCAAACAGCAGATTACTATAATCATTTTCTGCTGTTGCACCTAGTCTATTCCACTGATCCACCACTCTTATTTTTTAGCCAATACCAGACAGTTTTGGTGACTGATGCTTTATAATACAATTTTAGATCAGGTAGCACTAAGCCACCTTCTTTTGTACTTTTTTCATTAAATCCCTGGAAATTCTTGACTTTTTATTTTTCCATATGAATTTACTTACAACTTTTTCTAACTTGTTAAAGTAGTTTTTTGGAATTTTGATTGGTAGAGCACCAAACAGGTAGTTTAGTTTTGGTAAAACTGTCATTTTTATTATATTAGCTCTACCTATCCTTGAACAGTTGATGTTTGCCCAGTTATTTAAATCTGATTTAATTTGAGAAGTGTTTTGTAATTGTTTTCAAAAAGTTTCTGAGTCTGCCTTGGCAAATAGACTCCCAGGTATTTTATATTGTCTGAGGTTACTTTGAATGGGATTTCTCTTTCTAGCTCTTTCTGCTGTATCTTGCTATATATATATATATATATATATATGTGAAAGCTGAGGATTTATGAGGGTTTATTTTATATCCTGCAACTTTGCTAAAATTGCTAATTATTTCCAGTCGGTTTTTGGATGATTTCTTGGGATTCTCTAGATATACCATCATGTCATCAGCAAAGAGTGAGAGTGTTGTCTCTTCCTTTCCAATTCTAATTCCTTCAATTTCTTTTTCTTCTCTAATTGCTGAAGCTAGCATTTCTAATATGTTATTAAATAGTAGTGGTGATAGTGGGCATCCTTGTTTCACCCCAATCTTGTTGGAAATGCCTCTAGCTTCTCCCCATTGAATATAATGCTTGTTGATGGTTTTAGATAGATACTGCTTATTATTATAAGGAACAGTCCATTTATTTCCTACACTCTCTAGTGTTTGTAGTAGGAATGGGTGCTGTATTTTGTCAAAAGCTTTTTCAGTATCAATATAATCATATAATTTCTGATAGGTTTGTTGTTGATATAATTAATTATACTAACAGTTTTCCTAATATTGAACCGACCCCGCATTCCTGGAATGAATCCTACTAGGACTTTTAAGTGCAGATATAGCAATGATATCTTGCTCAAGGACCAGCCTAGTCAAGACAAGAGAGGTTCACAATCAGAAAGTGGGCTACCAGGTGATGAATTTGGGTTTTTTAAAAATATTTTTGGCTGCTAGTAATTGATAAAGACCCTTTTCTGAGGTGCTATAAATGTTTGTGATTTGCATCAGTGGACATAGACTTATACTAGTGAAATTGTGATCTTTAAGCGTTTAAGTTCTATATACCTGGTCTCAATCTAGCCTCAAACTACTATTTGCTAAACCTTCTTCTCTAACCAGGAAGTGGCATTACCCATACAATTGCCATATGAAGTTCCAAGTTTCCTTTTTTGTTTTTTAAGAAAAAAGAGATTAAAAATCTTATCTACCAAGTAAGAAAAGTAAAAAATTAAAGCTGTACAGTAACATTAATCGAACTCTAAAAAAATGGTGTGTTCTTGTGTGCCATTAATATGTATTATGTTTATATGTGTGCTTTGGTATGCTGTGTACTTTAAGAAAATAATTTGGATTTATATAGTGATTGTAGTAAAAGACTCAGATATCTTCACAGTGTATTGATCTATCTCTTCAATACAAATGCTCATATGTGATTCTATATGATTACACCCCTAATCTTGTGGTGAAGATGAACAGTTATCTCTTTGGCCTGAGACTATTTTATTCTGAACCATATTTCATCCATTCAGCAAACATTAAGCATTTGCAATGTGCAAAGTACTATGCTAGGTTCTATGGAAACTAAAAGAAAAATGAAATAATCCCTGTTCAGAAATCTCAATAATGCCATTGTAGGAGGGAGAGAGAAGTAGTAAGTGGGAAGTGAGGGTAGAGGTGGGTCAGGAATGACTTTCTGTAGGAGATGGCATCTAAGCTTAGCCCTGAGTGAAATGAGAGATTTTCAGCAGTAGACACGAGGAAGGCTGATTTCAGACTAGGAAGTCAGAAATGGCATGTTAAATTCAGGAAACATCTATTATATGTAAAAGGGATTATTATAAAATGCCCAGAAAATAAGTGGAGGTCAGGTTGGGTAGGACTTTTCATGTTATGTTAAGAAATTTATATTTTAACTAGGGAGCCACTGACATTTTTTTGAGCAGGATAGTAACATGGGCAAATGTGTTTCAGCAATAGTAGTTTGTGTGGAAGATGGATTGGAGAGGAGGGATTGGAAGCAGGGGGATCAATTAGCCTGAATGAGCCTGAAGCAGGGTGGTGCTGGATGAATACAGAGAATACAGAGAAATACAGAGAAAAATTCAAGAGATTCTATAGAAATAGAATTGACATCTGATTGAAATATTAAGAGTGGGGAATTAAGGAGACTGTGAACCATGCTGGTTGGTGGGGAAGATGCTGGTGCTCTTAACAGAAAGGGAAGTTGGGTAGAAGAGTGACTGTGGGGCCTGCGCAAGACGTAGTATCTATCTTAGGTATGTTGAGGATGAGATGCCAATAAGACATCTAGAAGACATCTAACAAGCAACTGGCAGTGTGAGATTGGAATTCAGAAGAAAGTCTAAAGCTGGATTTGTAGATTTATGGATTATCTACAGAGAGGGCAGAGTGAAAAGGAAGTCCTAAATGTAAATTACTTGAAAGTCATTTTCCCCTTTCCCCTTTAACCTTTCCCCTACCATTAATACACAAGGAATCTTGCTGCAGTCAGGCTTTCATTTAAAGCAGCAAAAAATAGTTAAGGAAAGAGAGATTCTATATTTAGGAAATTCTTGAATATAACTTTGCCACTGCTTGAGGTATCATTCCAGCAGATTTCTATTCTTTGGAAAATAAAAATGACAGGGTCAATGATAATGGAGATTTCCATGGATAGTCTAAGATCTGTATCCATATGTTTAATTAATCTGTATTATTATCTTTCCCTCTTCTCTCAGTTTTTGATAAAATAACTTGGTGAAGAAGGGGTAAATTATGCAAATAAATGTAATTTTTTGTTAAATGAGCTACAAACACTAAAATACTTTCTGTTCTCACTTTCTTAATTTTGAGTGAACTGTGAGTGTGTGTGTGTGTGTGTGTGTGTGTGTGTCCCATTGAATAGAGTGCCCCCAAAAGAAGATATTATAGATCCATTAAAGTATTGTGTATTTGTATGTTTATAACACTATATTCTGATCAGGTAGCTCCAAGTAATAAACATTGTCTTCACAGACAAGAGACTTAAGGGTTCATAAATATGGGAAAGGTATGGGTGTGATCAAAATATTTACCAAGGAGCTATTATTTTAAATTCTGTAATAACACTCTAAATGTTTATAGCCACTTGTATGTTACATGTGACAGAGTGTCATTTTAAATTGCTTCTCACAAATTTATTTATGTAGTCCTGAGGACTGAGGGAAATCTTTATAGTGGCTTAGCTATAGGTGTGACAGGGAAATTCATAGCTCAAATGAGTATATATTCTAAGAAGTATCAGAGAAGGATAGCATTGGACAAGGCCAGGAAAATGATTCTTTACATTAAGCTGAAACAGTAAAAATGTGGCAGGTGTTTTCCTTTGGTTAAAACATACCTGACACAGTGAGAGAACTGTGAACATGAGATTCTAACCATTCTCATCCTTTTGATGTTCTTCCTCATTTTCTCCTTCCACCCTTGGACCATGAATAGTTGTTTTCT
Source organism: Macrotis lagotis (assembly GCF_037893015.1). Classification (NCBI taxonomy): domain Eukaryota; kingdom Metazoa; phylum Chordata; class Mammalia; order Peramelemorphia; family Peramelidae; genus Macrotis; species Macrotis lagotis. Next base: position 87,924,222 of record NC_133661.1, on the reverse strand, counting down.
CTTTGGAGATATTTTGTCTTATTTGGAGCATCATTCACATATCTCTCAATTCTGGTTTCAGACATATTAGGGTTTCAGTGTGACATATTTTATACTTTGTAATTTCTCTCAATTCCCTATAAACTTGAATTGATTTCTTTTATTTTTATGTAATCTACATTTCCCAATGTATTCTTCCCTCCTCCCCCTCCCACAGAGCCATTCTCTAGATTAAAAAAAGAAGAAAGTCAAAATTAACTAACATATCAAAAAGCTAATATTTTTATGTAGTATTTTATACAGCTCTACAAAGAAGTCAGGATAGGTGTAGAATCTCTATTCAAAGGTTATGAATGGTTTACTCACTCCAGAATGGTTGGATGAATTCATAATTTTATCAGCAAGTCATTACTGTTGTAGTGAGATGAACTCATGTTCTGTTGTACATTTTTCTTATTATTAGTGATTTGGAGCAGTCTTCTGTAAGGTTAATAATTTGTAATTATCCTATTAATATCCTTTGGTTACTTATCTATTGAAAAATGATTTTATATAAATGACTATATATTCTTAGTTTTCTTTGTATCTTGGGTGTCAGACTTTTTTATCAGAGATATCTGTTACAAAGAATTTTTTCCCTTGACTTTTAAATTCTGGTCAATAAACTCTGATGCACATCTTCAGGACCCAAGGTATGAACACGACTCAGGCAAAAGAGAATTAGAGAGTAAAACATTTAAGCAGTTCTAAAATTAAAAGTAAGATAACAGGGAAAGACATTCCTGAGTTGTACCATCTCCTCCTTTTTCCTTCCCCAGGCACTGTTAGAAACATATGCCTATAAGACTCATGTTCCAGTTTGGGAAGAGTTTTAACATTTGATGCAGTCAGTTGTGCTGTTCCTTATGAAAATTGCTATTGTCTGGTACCTTTATTGCTGAGGCTTGTTCCTTTGTTCTCAGCAACTAATCTCAGCAAGTAGCTACTTGAGATCCTTCCTATGCCTTAAACACCTCAGGTCTTTCCTTTGGGTCTTGGTCAAGATTGTACTTCTTTTCTATTTTTTGTTTTCTCTGGCTTCCACTGTATTTAAGGGTTTTTTTTGTGAGCATCAAGAAATCTATGGCATTGCCAGATTTGTTTTGGTAGCAGATGATGCCATCTCTCTTTACATGATATTAAATGTTTGGGATCTGGGCCACCCCAAAACACTTTTAAAAAATACCTTTCCAGAAATATCACACCAATCAGAATTCACTCTTTGGCAACATCATACCTTGAGAATTGATATCCTTTCATTTCTAAACAGGCCCAGTACCCATTGCAATTCTTCTTCAACTTCCTCTTCTACCTGTACTGGAGTTGTGAAGGGATTATATCTCTCTAATAGATTGTTAACTCTTTGAGAGTGTGATGAGTCATTAATTTGTATACCTCTTTGTTCCTCTCCTTTATCTACTCCTTTGCTCATCCCTGTTCTTTTCACATAGTAGGTTCTTAACATAGAATGGAATAGTTGGTCAGTGTGATAAAGAATAGGATGAAATCAGTGACTAAAGATGGAATGCTTTTTATAATAAGACCAAAAGTAAAGAAGCTGCTATTAACACTTTAGCATGAAGGTAAAATTTTATGGCAAAGTGGAAAAAGAAAATGCTGAATTTTAGAACCACTACCCCAAAATGATATCTTTAGTGAATAAAAAAAGCATTACAATTGACAAGTCTAAATTAACCTAAAAGCTCTCAACAGGGGAATCATCTAGATAAAAGGCAAGCTGTCTTATATTTAGAACATGGGTCTCCAAACTTGTCTTAGGGTTGAAAAAAATGCTCCAGGTCCTTTAATAGAGCCAAATTTGACCCAATAGCTCCCAAGTACACTCTGGCTTCAAGAATCCCCTGGAGGTAAGTGCAGGGGGGAAGGGCCAATTTTTTAATTTGCAGAAAATTGCTGCTTCCCCAACTGTGAATGGCTGAAAGGCAGGCCAAGAGCTAACAGAGTCTCAGGGACAGGGAGGCATTCCTAGTCAAGGACAACTGTATATCATTGATTAACTTAGCAGTTTTACCAGTGGGATCTGGACTTGAAACAGCGACAGAAGAGAAGCAGGCTATTAGATCAGAACCCTGAGACCCAGTCAGCCCTAAAGAGGTAATCAGTGAATCATGATGCAGGATATGACCCAAGTTCAAAACCCATTCTCCTACTTACTAAATATGTGACTGTGATTAAGTCACCTTACCCCCCCCACTAAGTCTTCATTTTCTCATATGTAAAATAAGAGAATTAGAGTCCTAATCCAACTCCAAATCTATGAGGATGCTATGATAAAAGACATAAAGTTGATAGGAACCAAAATAACCAATAGTTTTTTTGCTGAACACCTAATATTCATTCATTCCCTTATTAAAAATATTTATAAAACGCTAATCATTAAACACATAACTAACATTTGTGTATCGGTTTAAAATTTATAAAGGATTTTCCTTACAGCAACCATGTTGGGAGAGATTACACAAGCATTATTATTTCTACTTTATAGTTAAGAAAACTGAGGCTTGTAGAGATTAAATGTCTTGCCTAGTCATTCAACTATTTAAGTGTACAAGCTGAAGTATGAAACCAGTTTTCTGACTAAATGTTTCTACTATGCAGTACCCTACCTTGCTTCTTATGTGTAAGGACCCAGTTTGGGGAGTTATGGAAGTTACAAAGGAAAATACAGACCTTGCTTTCTTTTACGTAACTTCCAGCTGAGTAAGGAAAACAAAACATATACACAGATACAGAGTAGTATACATTGAATACTGAGAGGTTCATACAAAATACTATCGAAGTCCAGAGGAAAGAGATCATTTTTTTTGGCTGGGATAATCATGGAAGAAAATGGAAATGGAATCATTTGAACTGGGCCCAGATCTGTGGATGAAAGGGAATGACATAACTAAAAGTTTGTTTTAAAAAAAGAAGATTCAGCAAAACAGTCCAATTTGATCGAAAAGTAAATTACAAAAAAAAGGTAGAGATTATAATAGCTAAAACTAAAAAATATGTTAGTTAGGATCAAATTGTGGAGGATTTATAATGTTTGACTAAGAAATATTGATTGTATTCTAAACAATAGAAGCTTTATGTTTTTGATTTTTTTGGAGGGGGTAGAGGAGTGACATAATAGAGTCATGCATTAAAACTATTTTTTCTGGCAAAAGTATGAATGAATTGGAGTTGGGAGAGACTGGAAACAATGAGTTCAGTTAGGAGACAACTGTAATCCAGTCAAGAGCCAAAGCCCAGTTACAGTAGCAATGGAAAGTAGGGGGAAGTTATGTAAGCCACTATAAAGGAAGATTCACAAAACTTGCTGACCAATTGGAGTTAAGGAATGAAAAAATTAAAAAATAATAATTCAAATTTTCAGCCTGATGGATTGGGAAGAAGGTGGTACCATTAACTGAGCTTTAGCAACATAGCTACTATAACACAGATAACAGATTGCATTTAAAAAGAGATTTCTTAATGAAAAGAGAATTCAGAAAGTCACATAGTGGCACCAAATAAATCTTTTCTTTTGTCAAGGTATAACATGCTTTCATGAGGTTATGTGGTTGGGGACTTGCAGGATGGGAGTATTGGTGAGGGAGAGGGGGATGTCTGCTATAAAGCATAAAATTTTAAAGTTGGAAGGGACCTCAGAGGCTGACTAATTCAACCAGTACCTAAGAGTTTCTTCTACAATATACTTTTTTTTGACTTTAGAGTTTTACAATTTTTCCTCCATTTTTCTTCACTCCCCCAACCTCCACAGATGGGATTCTGTTAGTCTTTACATTGTTTCCATAGTATACATTGATCTCAGTTGAATGTGATGAGAGAGAAATCATATCCTCAAGGAAGAAAAATAAAGTATGAGATGGTAAAATTACATAATAAGATAATGTTTTTTTTCCTAATTTGAAGGTAATAGTCTTTGTTCAAAGTTCACACTTCTTTCTCTGGATACAGATGGTATTCTCCATTGCAGATAGCCAAAAATTGTCCCTGGTTGTTGCACTGATGGGATGAACAAGTCCATCAAGGTTGACCATCACCCCTATGTTGCTGTTAGGGTATACAATGTTTTTCTGGTTCTGCTCATATTCTATAATATACCTGACAAATCATCTAGTCTTTACTTGGAGACTTCCAGTGAGAGAGAATTTTCTATTCCCTGAAGATGCTCATTCCTGTGCTGCATAACTCCAGGCTTAAATCTGTCTTTCTACAACTTCTATAGTTTGTTTCTGGGTCCAAGAATGAGTTTAATGCCTTTTCCATGAGTCAGTTTCTTATAAACATGGAAACGATCATATTGTCACTGTCTTATTTAGTCTAAATATCAACTTAACCCTCATACCCTTTATCATCCTTGTAGCCTTCTCTGTATAAAATTCTCTAGCTTATCAGTGTCCTTCTTAAAATATGCTTAGGAAATGAGAACAAGATCATGGAACAGTACAGGGCAGAATATCACTTCTATAGTCCTGGGAATGCCCTTTTCTTGACTATGATTGACTCATTGGGCTTGAAGTTTATAAACAGTATTAAGACTCAGCCCAAGTGCCATCTCCCTCCTAAGAAAAGACCTTTTCTGATTTTCCTAATAGTTAGTGTCTCTAGATCCTTATGTTACTTTTTATTTACTTTGCACATATTTTGCATTTAGTTAGGCATGTATGTTATATTCCTCTTGGAAAATGTAAATGCTTTTAAGGTAATAACTGTTTAATTTTTATCTTTGTATCTTCTGTGCCTAGAATAGCATATGACAACTGAAGGAATTTTTAAAAAGTCTTGTTGAATTATTTTTTCCCTCAAAGTTTTGCCTGACTCCCCTAGCTTATACTTGAGAAGCTTATTTTTTATTTTTTTTATAATTTTGCAAGGCAAATGGGGTTAGGTGGCTTGCCCAAGGCCCCACAGCTAGGTAATTTATTAAGTGTCTGAGACCGGATTTGAACCCAGGTACTCCTGACTTCAGAAACGGTGCTTTAGCCACTGCGCCACCTAGCTGCCCCTAGTTTATTTCTTTTTAATACAGGTTTAAGACTCTAAATTTATCCTTGATAAATTTAATTAATTGGATTTAGTTCAGTGTTTTAGCCTGTAGAGATCTTTTTGGGATCCCATCATTCTGTATTTCTTCTAGCTTTGGGTTAGCAAGAAAATGGATAAGCATATTATCTATGCCTGTATCTCAACTGTTAATCAGAATCTTCAATTTGCAGGGCTACACACAAATTCCTGGGGTACTTTCTTTATACCCCTTTCCAAGACGCTTTCAAATCAGTATCTCTGGATCCACATACAAAGGTGACAATCCATATCTCTCTACCTTCCACAAGGAAAGCAAGTGGAACTTTGCCAAATATTTTTCTAAAATAAGATATAGCTATGCTTACTTATATACTATATGTATATAACATATATTGTACTTATATAACCCCATTTTCATAGTCAAGTAAAGAAGTACTATCAGAAAAGGACAGGTCTTTGTTTTAGACTTGAACTGTTCTTGATTATAACATATTCCTTGAGATTCAGACTTTTTTTTTTAAATGTTCCCTAACCAGCTCTTTTTTAACAGTGTGTTCTATAGTTGTGCCAACAGTCAACTTCTATTTCTTCAGCCTATAAAATAAAAACAAAACAAAACAAAATAACTTTCTCCTCTTTCCCTTTCCTGGGAATGAGAATAGCATTTACCCTTACACAGGTGGCAGCTTTACTTTCACAGATATTAGCTCAGCAATCGCATCAGTCAGAGCTTTCCATACCTTGAGATGTAGTCAATTTGTGCCTGGTGGCTTGAACTGATGAAGGGCAATGAAGCACTGTTGCTATGCATTTTGAATCTCAACTCCCTGTCCCCCATTTTACTCTGATCTGTTCTGATTCCAAAGACTGTTCTCCTTGGGAGAATAAGCAGAAGCTAGGTGAGAAGCTTTGTCTTTAGCCTCTGTTTTGTCCTATCTACCCTAAGTAATATTTCTGACCTTTCATTTTGAATCTCCTCTTTTATAGCTTGAAAAAAAACCCCAAATATTTAAGTTTTTATTCACTATTACTTGCTACTTTCCCCATTTTTTTTGTACATCTTTTTTAAAAACCCAGTTGGTGGATTGGCTAGGTGGTGCAGTGGATAGAGCACTGGCCCTGGAATCAAGAGAACCTGAGTTCAAACCTGACCTCAGACAGCTGTGTGGCCTTGGGCAAGCCACTTAACCCCATTTGCCTTGCAAAAAACAAGCCTAAAAAAATAAAAAAAAATCCAAGTTGGTTGAGTTCCATGTGTATCCATATAGATCCTTCTAGGCAACTTTCCCCTTTTCTTACTCATCAGATTTGTTTTACTTTGTATCTTTAGAATTTAATTCTTGAGACTATCCTATCCTTCCTGGATTGACTTCCTATGAATAATTTTGGTTCATGAAATTCATTTCTCTGAACCCTTTGAAATATCTTATTTCCCAAATTCAGACACATGTCAGCCTATGTCTAGCTTTTGTCTCCTCTGTCAAGAAAATCCTAGATACATTTTGTTATTTTTCTTCAAGACTCCCGGCTTTTTAGGAACCAATTATTTCTTGTTAGTGAGAATCATGTTCAGAATAGCAATTTTTCTTATTCCTTTTTGGAGAACAAGAATCATTAAGACAAGTGGAGAAATTATTAATTTCTCTGCTTTTTGAGAGTATAACTACTTAATACACAATGCTACTTAGTCTCTCTTATGCTCCCTGCTTTTCCCTATCCTGTCCCCTATGAATTAAGTATACTTTTCTGGAACCATATTCTAGTGGTTGATCCCATCTCATCAAATCCTCAGTGAATTTAAATTTTCACCTTCATTCACCTTGCTTGTTATCCATACTCTGTGCATTCAATGATTTCTAATAGCTTGCTTCTTTCTTAGATGGTAAAATTTTGGTGAATTTCTAGGTGTCTCAAGTACTTTTATTTTTCTCTACTTTGTAGCTATTCTAGCCTGGCTGATATACACATATATTTTTCTTATTCTCTTTTCCTTTTGTGATTTCCTTTGAAAATTATATTTGCAAGATTCCAAGGAAATACTGTTACATATAATTTACCTTTGACCAAGAGACCATTATTATTTATATTATAAGAAAAAACATTCTCAGAACTATATTCTTAAGTAATGTTCTCTTTCTGAATTTCTGTCCTTTGATTGGCAGTAGTCATAGAAACAACACCTGTGCCCCTAATTTCTTGCCTAGGGTTTCACAGTTCTTAGCAATACATCTAGAGTCCCTCTTCTACCCACATGACTCACCTGGGTAGATCCTAGTGTCCTGGTCTGAGGAGCTGGGAGAGCCTCTGCCACATTTGGCATGCATGCCTTGAAAAGACAACAGACTTCTCTGTCATTTTGGTGTTGCCCACATATTACTTCCTTAGTACCTCACAGTTTGGACTTTTACTGGATGATTTTGTACCTGTTGATTACATGTTATTCTTCCTGAGTTGATGAGCAATGGTTTCCTCCTCAGAAAGTCCATTTTCCTCTCCTTCAGTACAACCTCATTCAATATTTTTAATTCCCATTCCTTTCTCACTTTCAGGTCCACAATCCCCTCTGCTTTTTCAGATCTTTATTCTTTTCTTTTACTTTGAAATCTTCCCCACTGCTATGGCCCCAGTCTTCTTCATAAAGAACATGGCATTCTCTCTGATAATCTAGAAAGTGGAGAAACATCCTTCCCCACCTCCCTTCCCCTCCCCTACATTTACCCTCTTTTCTAGGAGGTTGAATAGTCCCTTCAGGTTGAAGAAAGAGGAGGAGAGGAAGACTATTAAAATAACATCTATATATATAATCCTGGTCACATCCAAAGTGAATATTAAAAGAAGGCAAACAGAAAACTAATAAATAAGATAAAAATACAAATAAAACAAAACCTAATGCAACATAGATGTAGGGGATGATGTGGATAGACATTTCATTTCCCCTTTTTCTTCTTTCTTCCAGTTTTTAGACAGGGTCTTTTGTCTCACAGGAATTTCCACCCCATGTGCTAATAGGAATATTAATAACACCTGTTAGATTAAAACTAGACTTTAAGATAACTAGCCTAAGGGCAATCCTTTGGTTTACTAGAATTAAGATGGAAAAAAGATGTTAGGGAAAGAGAAGTTGCCAAGAGAAATCAGAAGTGACTTTAGTTAAAGATAACCATTGTATAATTTCTTTGACCCTAGAAGTGAAACTTGTCTTTTCAATTTGCAGTCATTGACCTCCTTCACTTTCTTTATGTTTAAACTGACCTGTGATTTTTAAGTTAGGCCAAATGGCAATTCCAGGTAGGCAAAGAAGAAAAATTAGCACAAAATGCCTTTTAGAAAATTCAGACTTTGAGTGGGAATGAACAGATAAAACAGGAAGATGAAGAATGGCCTTCCTACCACATTTGACAGACAGTGGGAACTTTTGTTTCAGTATTGAGGAAATCTATTTCTTTACACATTCAGAAAAAAAAAAGATTGTAGATGTGATTTGTTTTTTATGTTTCAGAGTTGAAATGTCTACCTTCTAGTTCTGTTTGTGCAGTTTGCAAGATGACTTGAAGAAGTCATTTAATTTCTATAGGTTACAGTTTCTTCAGTTGAGAAAAATGAAAAAAAAAAGTTAATCTTGATATTCAATTATCAACCTCTTCTCTATCTACCTTGTGGTTTTTCTGAGACCAAGATAACAGGAAAAAAACCATAGCTCTTTGAAATGTGAAAAACTCATTAGACTTCAAGCTACTTGAGGTCAGGGATTATCTTTTTGTTTTCTCCAGAGCTTACCCCAGTAAATAATTAATTACAAAATGCATATTCATTATTCCTCCATTATGTTTAGTTTCACCTTGGGCAGAACTGAAAGACTGTGTGACAATTATGCTGCTCACAAACTTTTTCTTAGCTCATCTCATCATGGTATCTTGGAAGATTCAGTACCCTTATAGGCCATTTTGCTCTGTCCCATTGTTACCAATGACCCTTCGTCTTGGCCCACTTTCCCCAATTTATCATTGGTAATTTCATGCAAGTCATGGGTAGGTAGGCTGGCATAATTCCATCCTAGCTAGCAGCCATTCAGATTTAAATACATGGATCAGTGGTATCTCATGACTGGCCAAATGAGATTCTGGGGTCTCACTGTGCCTTCTAGCTTAAGCTAAGCCAATTTGTGGAAATCCTGGTGTACTTTGAGCACTTCTCTTCATTTTCGTGCAGCCTTGGCCCCTATTTTGTGATATCATCAGAATGGTTTGTAAGAGGTAAGGAAAACAGTAAAACTTGGTTCTTTGGTAAGTTTTTATAAGGCTGACAACAGGGACAAAACTAAAACTTACCTTAGCCTCACCTCCCATCACCCCCCCCCCAATCCTCTGTTCTAGTCAGACCCACTATATTGCTAGCATGTTCTATACTTGCTTGACTTTTTTTTTCCTGCTGTTCCCCGAAGCTCAGTGGTCTCATCTGCTCATCAGGAACCTCCCCAGTCAACCTTTAGGATCCAATTCAAGTCCACATCCGCCATGAAGCCACACATTTTGACACTAATTTCATTTATTTTTCCACATTATTTTTGAGAGCCTGTTATATATAAAGCATATAATATATATATGTATATATACATACATACTAGAAAACACAATAAATATTTAAGTGCTAAGTGCTGGAGATGCAAAGAAAGGTAATTGAACAGCCCCTGATCTTGAGTTCACTGTGATATAGGTAAGAATGTGATTGGATTATATGATATAAATGTACAGTGGGAGCTTGGAGAAGGTAGAGATGATCTCTGACTGGGTGGCTCACTTGTCAAAGAACAGGATGAATTTAGTCCCTTTTCATACATAATTCCAATTTAAAATCTGGAATGGGTAGATATCTATTCAGTCACACCAACAGCACAATGTTGTTCCTATGCTTTCCAACAATCATTGTTACTATCTTTTTTAAAAAAAAGTTTCCTCTGTGGTTTAACCTTTAGGTTCTGAGTAGAAATGTGAAGACTGGGGGAAAAGAAAGAATTCAGAGAGAAAGTAGAGGTAGACATGGTGACTAAGGAAAGGAGTTGTTTTATAAGGAGTGAATGAAAGTCAGCTAAGAAAGAAGTTTGTTCTACTAAAAATGCAAAGACTTAATGAGAAGTTTGAGGTATGTAAAATCACAAATACACCCTTGAAACTATCTCTTTATCCTATAACTTTTCTGTGTTTTGACCCATTCCTTCAGAGCTCTGAATCTTTGATGCTATTTCATCTCTGACCACAGAGTAAAAGATAGAAATGGCAGAAAAAGTGGAGTGAGAAAATTGGTGTGGTTGGTGTGTCTGTGTATGGAACTGGAAATGTTGGATATGGATTTAGAGAAGGCTGCTAAAGGGTAGACAATATCTCTCTGAATGTCTTAGCAGCCTACCAGCCATGTCTCACATTTAAAATTTGAGCAACATTTCATGGGATCATAGATTTAGATCTAGAAGTGACCTTAGAAATTATTGAGTCCAATCTCTCATTTTACAGATGAAAAAGCTGAGGCATATAGAAGTTAAGGTCATACAGTTGTTAAGTAAATGGAGTGAGATTTGAACCTAGGGTTCTGTGATTCCAATGCCTTATCCATTACCTCCATGCTCCTCTCAGGAACAGTTTTAAATTAAGTTTAGGTTGACCTTATGACACTTCTCTGCTTCTGATTTTAAGCCCCTAGGTGTACTAGGTTAGGAAATATATGAAGAGGGGTCATGGCATCACATTTCTGGTAGAGGTCCATTCCATATCTTTTCCAAGTATAATCCTTGTCCATTTTATCATTAGCATGTTTCCAAGCTTAGTCAAGCCTCCAAAAGATGCTATTGTAGCAGTGACTGAGACAGTGATGTAGTGAGAGCTTCCATACAAAAGCCATATGTTGCAGACATCATAGGAGAAAGGGAACCTATAACAAGGTGAGGACCCTTGTACTGTAGATTCAAATACAGACTACACTGTTATTCCCTCCTCCCCCAGTCTCTTTCAGTAGTAGATGATGCACAAAGAAGCCTGAGAAGCACAATTCTAAAAGAAGCCGGAGGCAAACAAAGGGAACACATTTTCTGTTATTAAGACACAAAATCCTTACATTTAATTAAAACTTACCATGGCAACCACTAAAATACAGGGCAAGGGGGTTACAACTTCTGAGATAAAAAGCTCTTGTGCGGAGGGGAGACTCTACCACTAAGGGGCAATGTCAACTTTCTTTGCTTTCCTTTTCATACCTTCAATTTTAAAAGAATTATCATATTACTTAATTTTTTTTTTTAAAAAAGGTTTGTCTTTATTGGCGCTTTTAGTCTAAAGTAAATATAAAAGTGTTAAGTTCTTATAGTTAAGCATATATTTCCAATCAGTCCTGCATAAACTTTCTTTCTCATTCTTTCTGTCACATTCTGTGCCTAGGAATGTGTGCCCGATTTCAGGTCAATAAGTTGAAATGCTGTCCCTTTTCAGTATATCCCATTCATTTAGATTTTTTGATGCAGGATTTCTCCTTAATCTGCAGCTCTAACTGGGTAACTGAATTGATTAGAAAATGATGCTCAGGGGGTCAAATTTATAGGTTGTTATCTTCTATGTTTATGCCTTGGGAATTGTGAACATCTTGATCAATTCTTGCCTTTGGTCCCAAGGAGCATTAGGAAGGAAACTGGAGGAGACATATGGGGAAACTGATATAATAAATAAAATACTGAACTTGGAGTCAGGAAGAACTAAATTTGAATCTTGCTTCATACCCTTATTGGCTTTGTGACCCCAGTCAAGACCCAAAGCAAGAGACCCTCTTTGTTACCTCAGTTTTCTTATTTCTAGCATGACAGGGTTAGACTTGTCTTCAGGTTCTCTTTACAGTTCTAAATCTATAGTCCTGCAAAACCTTTCTCCATTCAAACCCGAAACAAAGTATGTTTTGCTGATGCTCAATAGTGGCATCTACTAGAGCATTCTTATTACTTCAAAGTTAAACCAGGTGAAAGGATCCAAATGAGGAAAACAGTTGATATTATATTGATTTATTTCAAGTGACCCACAATTTCTTTGGTATTGTTATGCCATCCAGTAGGATACCACTCACATCTTGGAGTAAACCATATTTTGAATTTCTGGACAAAAACAATGGCTACCAGTAGTCAACCTTTTTTTGTGATGAAATTTTCCACATTTGGTCCTTTGTGGAGAGACATTGTCTTGTTGCTGATCTCATACTTGAAATCTTTCCAACTTGGTTAAACCTAACAGATTTTGAGCTTTACCAGTATAACCCCTGAGGGTACCATTACACCACAGTGAGGTCTTGGAGCAGGACTTTAGGGGAAATGCTGAAATTATTTACTTCTCATCCTTTACAAATTTTATTCTGGTTCTAACAAGCTCCAAATAAAACAGACATTTCCATCTACAACATAAGAGAATAGAAAAAGAGGATGTACTTGAAATTTATTGATATTAGTCCTTCTTTCTCAGAGAAGACTATAACATCAAGGAGGTATTGCCATGACATGCAAATGAATTGGATTTAAGTAGTGCTGTGCAAAGTGTCCAGCCTCACTTTCTCCTCCAGTAGCCAGATATGAATCAGGACGACTTGGAGATGATTCTGCATTCTGTAAGAAACTTTGACCTTTGTAAACTATGTCTTTCTCAGGTCACTCAGTGATTAAGGTTCAGTAAGAGACAGAAGAGGATCACTGACTCTCCATTGTTTGAGCAGTGATTGGTTTAGAGTGAATGTAAATAGCAATTGTTTTTGCTTTGGCCAGAAATACTGAGGGTCTTACCCTTCTAGATTGTTTTTTCCCCCTGAAATTACTCATATGTATAATGTAAATTTGCTTTTCTTTTAAAGTATATAAGTTCAGAGAGAATTCTGAGAAGATGGTAGAATAGGTAAGAAAACTTTCTACTCCTCAAATTTCCTCCATTAAAAAAAAATTCAGGTCATCACCTAGAGCAGCAGAAATAAACTTGGGGTAAAGCAGTTGTCTTCTAAAGATATTTGAGAAGATCGCTGGAAAGATCCAAAGTCTTGAGGTGGAGGCTTGACTTGAGTGAAGTGCGAAAACCCCCAACCTGACTACATTATCAGCAAACAGCAAGTCCCAGGAGCAGTTGGATAGAGAGGCAGTCTCAGTCTTAGAAATTTTTATTTTGCAGACTGTGTTGGGGTCTGATGGCAGAGTAGGAGAAAATTGGAAAAACCTTCCACTATTGAGAGACTGTGTTGATCATATGTCCCAGGCTGCGGTTGTGGGGAAAATAAACTGGCAACAACTGCTGAGTGCAGTAGCAAGGGTCAGGAACCCTGGTGGCTGTGGTCACTTGCAGAGAGCAAAGTCTCTGGTTTCAGTTCCAGAGCAGAGAGAACAGCCTGTAGTTTGCAGCCACTGAAGGGATGACAAGAGAGCAAGAATGTGTGATTGGGGGCTTAGGTTTAGGAGAGGAGAAGAGATCCCAAAGTTGGGTCCTAAATCAGACCTTAGAAAATAACAGTAAGAAGGACCTGAAGCTTGGGGCTTGTTTCCCTCTGGAGTTCAACTTGATTAAATTAATAGCTACAAAAGAATAAAACAAACAAACAAATAAAAATACGCAATGGAGAAAGAACCTAACCATATTTAAAAGCTAGAATTGGACAAGGGGATGCTAATGATGTTCTAAGACAGCAAGAAATTATAAAACAAAATCAGAAGAATGAAAAAATATAAGAAAAAGTAAAACATATCAACAGAAAAACAGCTGAACTGGAGAATAGATTGAGGAGAAATAATATAAAAATAGTCAAACAACCTTAAATGATGATTAAAAAAAGAATTGATTCAATATTATAAGAAATTATCAAGTAAAATTGTCCTGAAGCTCTAGAATAAGAAGGCAGAGTAGACATTAAAAAAGAAATCTATCAATCATCACCTGATAGAGATCCCAGGAGGAAAACTTACACAAATAGCAATAGTAACTTTAAAAATTCCCAGGTTAAAAAGAAAATATTGCAAACCACAAGAAGAAACAATTTAAATATCATGGAACTATGAAAAGGATTATAAGACCTAGCAACTACTAGATTGAAGGACCATAGATCTTGGAATATTATATTTCATAGAGCAAAAGAGCTGGTGTTACAACCAAGGATAACTTACATAGAAAAGTTAAGTATAGTCCTGAATAAAGAAAGGATATTTAATGAACTTAAAGATTTTGGGGTATTTGTGACAAAACTCCCAGAACCTAAGGGAAAATTCAACATAGAAACATACAGGAGAAATATAAAAGAAACGTTAAGGATCAAATAGAAGAGATTCAATAAGGTCAAATTGTTTATTTTCTATATTTGAAAATTTTAGCACTATTTCTTATGATTGTCATCATTATTTGGATAGTTTGAAAGAAAGGCATGGACTAAGCTGTGTACAATGGAGTGATTTTTAAAGGAAACTAGGGAGAGATAAAAAGAAGTAATTATCTCATACAAATGAGGCATACAAGGAAAAAATTGATACAAAAAAGCTAATAATGGGGAAGTTAAATAGTGCTGGAACTGTACTCTCATTGGGAATGAGTAAAAGAGGGAACAATATACATACATACATATATACATACATAGATAAGGTATATCAATGTCTTCTAAATTCAAGAAGTAAGAGGACCAGGAATAGGTTTTGAGGGAGAGGATGAAGGAGAGACTTTTAGAGGGGAGGATAGGTAAAGGAGTAGGAGGGCAAGATAGGGGGCAGAAGTAGAGCAGAGGAGAAAGGAGGGATTGTGTAAATAGGATGAGAAGGTTAGTGAGGAAAAATGGGAAGGAGGAAAAAGCACAAGTAGTTGTAGCTTAGAATGTGAATGGAACAAATTTACCCATAAAGTGGAAGTGGATTGCAGTTTAAAAGTTTGAATTCAATAATATGTTGTTTTCAGGAAATATTATAAAAATGAGAGACATACACAAAGATAATATAAAGGGCAGGAGTAGAATTTAGTATGTAAAAAAAGTTGGTAAATAATCATGGTCTCAGACAAAGTTAAAGTTAAAATAGATTTAGTCAAAGATGAAAAATAGAGAAACTATATGATGTATCATCAATATTATTTCATACTATTTAAAATACCTAGTAAGAATAAAATACCTGACTAAAACACACAGGAATAATATGAACATGAACATAAAACCCTTTTTATACAGATAAAAATCACATCTAAATAATGTAAGTAGCCTTTTTTGTTCATATGGAGCCCATATAAATTTTAAAATGAGAAATTTACCTAATTTATTTATTCTGTTTTTTGGTTACTATTTTTTTAAAGGAAAGATTTTATTTGAGTTTTACAATTTTTCCCCCAATCTTACTTCCTCCCCCCCACAGAAGGCATTCTGTTAGTCTTTACATTGTTTCCTTGGTATACATTGATCTCAGAATGTGATGAGAGAGAAATCATATTCTTAAGGAAGAAAAATAAAGTATAAGAGACAGCAGCATTACATAATAAGATAATGGGTTTTTTCCCCTAAATTAAAGGTAATAGTCTTTGGTCTTTGTTCAAATTCCACAATTCTTTCTCTGGATACAGATGAATCACAGGTACCCCAAAATTGTCCCTGGTTGTTGCATTGAAGGGATAAGTAAGTCCATCAAGGTTGATCATCACCCCCAGGTTGCTGTTAGGGTGTACAAGGTTTTTCTGGTTCTGCTCATCTCACTCAGCATTAGTTCATGCAAATTCTCAGGAGTTTTTTTTTTTATCATATCACAGTTAATTTATACCCGCATAGCCTTGTCAGGTACCCTCATTACAACCATCCCAATATAAACACAGCCCTTAAGAGTTAAAAGTTTGCTCAAATCACAGTTAATTTCTACCCACAGCCTCTGTATAAGTATATTTCTTTCTTTTTTAAATACTTAATATTTATTCTCATTTTGTACAAATTTTTTTATACATTAATAAAATATTCTTGTTTAAGAGTAAGCAGAATACCCCTCCCCCCCAAAATATAGACTCACTTGAGTGATAAAGGGGAGAGAAAAAATTAAAATTACAAACATAATAGTAATAATTGTAGGTATGGCCAGGTGGCACAATGGATGGAGCACCAGCCCTGGCCACGAGCACCTGAGTCCATATCCAGCCCCATACACCCAACAATCACCCAGCTGTGTGATGTGCGAGCCACTCCAACCCCACTGCCCTGCAAAAACCAAAAAAAGAAAAAGAAAGACCCCAAATAAAATAAAATAGTAATAATAGTAAGGGCAGCTGGGTGGCGGACAGA
Source organism: Macrotis lagotis (assembly GCF_037893015.1). Classification (NCBI taxonomy): domain Eukaryota; kingdom Metazoa; phylum Chordata; class Mammalia; order Peramelemorphia; family Peramelidae; genus Macrotis; species Macrotis lagotis. Next base: position 87,907,878 of record NC_133661.1, on the reverse strand, counting down.
GCATTGGCCCTTGAGCCAGGAGCACCTGGGTCCAAATCTGGCCTCAGACACCCAACGATCACCCTGCTATGTGGCCCCAGGCAGGCCACCCAGCCCCATTTGCCCTGTACCCCCCCCCCCAAAATAATAATAATAAAAAATGTGCTTCATTTTTTGTTCCAGCACCAACAACTCTGTCATGGGTGGATCACATTCTTTATGATAAGTCCATCACAAAAGTTACTTCCATATTTTTCCACCGTTCCCATTGCTGATCGCAACTCCCTCCTTTCTTATTTCTCCACTACCATGTACTATATTTTCTCTTTCCTTTCACTCTGACTCTGCTGTAGGGTAGCTGAGTGGCGCAGCAGACAGATCCCTGGTCCTGGGGCCAAGAGGCCCTGAGCCCCCCTACCACCCCTTAGGCGCAGCATCCACCTGGCCCTATGGTCCCAGATAGGCCTTCCAATCCCAGCCCCTTGCAAGAAGTGAAAAAGAAAATGTGTTATATCTGACCACTCTCCCCCCATGGTCCATCCTCTCCTCCATCACTCACATACCCCCTTCCCCCTGTCCCCCCCTTTCCTTCTTACTCCAGATGTCTATACCCCATTGAGTATATATGCTGTTTCCTCTCCTAGCCACCTCTGATGAGAGCAAAGATTCCCTCATTCCTCCCTTGTCTTCCCCCCTTCCATATCATTGCAATAGCTCATTGTAATAAAGAAAAATCTTATTATATGAAATATCTTGGACTATTCCCCCTCTCCTTTTTCTTTCTCCCATTACATTTCCATTTTTTTTTATTGACTCCATTTTTACACCCTATTTTATCTTCAAATTCAGCTTTCTCCTGTGCCTCATCTATAAAAGCTTCCTCTACCTGCTCTATTAACTGAGAAGGTTCATATGAGTATTATCAGTGCCATTTTTCTATGCAGGAATACATGCAGTTCATCATCATTAAGTCCCTCATATTTTCACCTTCTCCTCCAATCTCTATGCTTCACCTGAGTCCTGTATCTGAAGATCAAACCTTCTGTTCAGCTCTGGCCATTCCAACAGGAACATTTGAAATTCTCCTGGTTCATTGAAAGTCCATCTTTTTCTTGTTTTTTTAGATTTTTGCAAGGCAAATGGGGTTAAGTGGCTTGCCCAAGGCCACACAGCCAGGTAATTATTAAGTGTCTGAGACCAGATTTGAACCCAGGTACTCCTGACTCCAAGGCCAGTGCTTTATCCACTACACCACCTAGCCACCCCATAAAGTCTGTCTTTTTCCCTGGAAGAGGACATTCATTTTTGCTGGGTAGTTGATTCTTGGCTACTTTCTAAGCTCTTTTGCCTTCTGGTATATTATATTCCAAGCCCTAAGAGCTTCCAATGTAGTTGCTGCTAAGTCCTGTGTGATCCTGACTGCAGCTCCATGATATTTGAACTGTGTCTGGCTGCTTGCAATATTTTCTTTTTGACTTGGGAGTTCTGGAACTTGGCTATAATATTCCTAGGGGTTGGATTTTTGGGATCTCTTTCTCAGGGGGATCGGTGGATTCTCTCCATTTCTATTTTGCCCTCTGCTTCTAGAATATCAGGGCAATTTTCCTGTAGTAATTCTTTGAAAATGATGTAAAGGCTCTTTTCCTGATCATGACTTTCAGGTATTCCAATGATTTTTGAATTATCTTTCCTAAATCTGTTTTCCATATCAGTTTTTTTTTTAGGTTTTTGTAAGGCAAACGAGATTAAGTGGCTTGCCCAAGGCCACACAGCTAGGTAATTATTAAGTGTCTGAGACCAGATTTGAAGGCAGGTACTCCTGACTCCAGGGCCAGTGTTTTAACCACTATGCAACTTAGCCACCCATCAGTTGTTTTTTCAATGAGATGTTTCACATTTTCTTCTAATTTTTCATTTTTTTTGGTTTTGAATAATGATTCCTGATTTCTCGTAAATTCCTCAATCTCCCTGAGTTCTATTCTTTGTCTGAAGGATTTGTTTTCCTCATCGAGTTTTCTTATCTTTTTCCATTTGGCCCATTTTGCTTTTTAAAGCATTCTTCTCCTCAATAACTTTTTGAATTGTTTTATCCTTTTGACCTAAACTGGTTTTTAGCATGCTATTTTCTTCAGCATTTTTTTTTGGATTTCCTTGACTAAGCTGCTGACTTCATTTTCATGTTTTTTCCTGCATCTTTCTCATTTCTTTTCCGAGTTTTTCGTCTAACTCCCTCATTTGATTTTCAAAGTCTTTTTTGATCTCTGTCATAGCCTGATCCCAATTTCTGTTTTTCTTGGAGTCTTTAGATGCAGGAGCTTATGCTTCCTCATCTTCAGACTGAGTATATTGATCTTTCTTGGGATCATAGATAATGCATTTTTCAATAGTGTTCCTCTTTTTTCTCTGCTTGCTCATTTTCCCAGCCTGAGCCTGGTTTTGGGGTGCTTCCTGAGCTTTTGGGACACTCCCACAAGGGTCTCAATATGTGAGGCTCTGTCCTCCCTCCCTGGTCTGTGAATGACCATATGCGCCTCCCTCTGCCACCGGGCCGAGGTGGGGGGGGCTCTGTTGTTCTATGGGGGGCCCCTAGACTGGGATCAGGATCTGAATGTGGTCAGAGCCCCAGAGTCCTGTTCCAGGGACAGAGGACAGAGCTTGGCAGTCTCTCTCTTTCTTCGCTCCCCTCCCTAGGTTCAATGGGCTCATGCCCTGGAGGCTCCTGCTTACAGGCTCTGCCTGCTTCTGTTCCTGGATCTGGACTGCCTTGGCCATGCTGCTTGCTGTGTGCCCTGAGGGCTGGGCTCCATGTGCTAGTTGTGGCAGAGGTACCCCACCTCGTTCCCCCACTTTGTGCCCGGTGCTCCCCGGGGTGCAGCTCAGGAGACTCCCCTGCTGCTGTGAGCTGCGGCTCCCAGCACCCTGGGCTGCCTCCGGGAGGCTGAAGTTCTTTCGCTCTGGCGGGCCACCCCTCTGGCGGGCCGCCCCGCCAATCCCGGGGAGCAGAGCCTTTCTGCTCTTTTCCAGGTTACCTTGAGTAGGAGAACTGCCTCCCTGGGTCCCTCTGTGGGTTCTGTCTCTCGAAAATTTAAAGTCCTTAGTTTCGAAGATTTATGAGAGAGTGCCTAAGACATGATCCACTCTTGTCACCATCTTGGCTCCCTATTTTATTTATTCTTCATTTCAATTAAATTATTAAAATATTTATTTTATTGCTAGAAAATAATAGCAAAATATAAAAAGAAAACTAATAATAAAGTTCATTTGGAAGAACAAAAAATCAGGAACTTCAAGGAAATGGGGAGTGATATATAAAAAAATAGATTGAGCAGTTTTAGACCTTAAACTACTATAATATAAGGTGAACATGGGTAATTTTTATTATTTTCAATTAAAATTTTCTTCTATAAATAAAGCCAAAGTCATCAAGAATAGAGGAATGTGGAAAATTGGGGTTGGGGAGATACCTTCATGGATAATCTCTCAGATAGGATGCTATTGGATTGGAATATTACTGTAGTATAGGACAGGGCTATACAAAATACTGCCAGTGCAATTGCCAGTGCACTGCCCACAGTGTAATTTTATGTGGCCTGCTTGTGGGTTTTAATTTTGACAAGGGAAAAAATAAAATAATAATTTGCATAGAATATGTATTTAGATTTTTAAATTTCATTACTAATACATAATTTCATGATGGAACATACAGCATGAAATTTTTAGTCTATCTGAGGGATGCATTCTGTCTAAATGATGTAGACTAATCATTATGCACCTACCTATTTTTATACTGTTGTGTTGTTGCTTTGTTGTTTTGTGTTTGCTTTTGAACTTTGTGCCTTTACTTGTTGTATTGATGACACCCATTTCCCCACTTTCTAAGAAGTTAAAATCACCATGACTTTTTTTGTAAAACTTGCTAAACCTAAGGTAAGACTATAAATTAGCTATTATATTACTGTATTGTATTTTCTATTCTGGGTGTGGCCCTTGAATAATTATTTTATTTTAATGCAACCCTAAGATAACCTAAGGTTGGGCAGTCCTGGTATAGGAAAGAGCTGATTGAATTAGGAAAATATGGAAGGATTTGGACCTATGAAGAAAGATGCTGTCCACCTTTAGAGAAACAGATGACAGGAGAAAATAAGAATATTACTGTCTTACATATTTGTTTATGAGTCTATATGTGTGTGTATATATATGTATATATGTGTGTGTGTTTTTATACATATACTATGTGTGTGTGTATGTTTAATTGCAGCCTTCTTTAGGGTGGTGGGGGAAGGGAGGGGAAGAAACAAAGTAAAAAGTGCACAGCAGAAAACCTAAGAAAATCAACAAGGAAGCAACAAGGCAACTTCAAAAACTATATGTAGTATTTATTATATAGATTTTTTTGAAATGGAAATTTGTTGTTTTATATTGAATCCTTTCTTATGGTCTACTATGTACCTGGTAATGTTTCTGTTTTTAAGTTTAAAATTTTAAAAATTACCAAAAAAAGTATATAAGTTTAACTTTTAGCTTTCAAAGCTGTCCTGCTTGTCTTTGCTTTTTTCCTGTTCTTTGCATTTAAAAAATGCTTCAATTACTCTTTTCCCCTTTTTTATTGCTACCCTTTTACTTTTATGCCCTATCCCACCCCACTTTAATCCTCCTCTGTTGGAAAGAGGAAAAGAAAGGGAAAAAAATTGCTCCCTCTGTTTTTGCATAGTCAAACAAAATAAATTCCTACACTGTCTGAAAATATTTATCTATATCTCATTCTGTATCTTGAACCAATTCCCTCTCTGTTAAGAGATGTGTAGTATATGTTATTGTTAGTCCTCTGGAATCATAGTTGATCACTGCATTTATTAGAGTTCTCAATTCTTTTAAATTTGTTTTCCTTATAGCATTTTTTATAAATTGTTCTCCTCATTCCTCTCACTTCACTTGGTTTATATAACTTTTCCCACCATTCTCAGAAACCATCCATTTCATCACTTCTTAAAGTTTAATATTCCATTACATGGACACCCCCTTGGTTCTCAGTCCTTGTTACTATAAATAGAATTGTTATAATTTTTTCTTTCTTTTTTTTTTACTCTATTGATCTTTTTCTTCTTTGATCTCTTTGGGATATTGGTCTCATATTTGAGCCATAGGGTATACACTATTTAGTGACTTTTTAGACATTACTTTCCAAAAAGACCAGACCACTTCATTAGTGAATCTATTTTCCCACAGCATTTTAATAATTACCATTTTTTCTTTTATTTATTATTTTTGCTAATCAAATGGATTTGAGATTGACCATCAGAATTGCTTTTATTTGCATTTTTCTGATTAATAATGATTTGTAGCATTTTTTCTTTTGACCATTAAAAGCTTGAATTTCTTTTTTTTTCCTGAAATTATTTCTGTCCTTTATCTATTTATTGAGGAATGGCTCTTGTTCTTATAAATATGAATTAATTCCTTATAGCTTGTGGATAGGAAACCTTCATCAGAGTAATTTGTTGCAAAAGTTTTCCCTTTCTCCATTTCCTTTTCCCTTCTAATTTTAACTTCATTTGTTCTGCTTGTGCAAAAACATTTTAATTTTATGTAATCAAAATTGTCAGCTTTAAATTCTGTAATCCTCCCTATCTTTTATTTGGTCATGAGCTCTTTCTTTATTCACAGAGCCAAAAGGTTCTTTCTTCCTAACTCCTATTTGTTTCTTTCATTTCTATCTGTTTAACTAAACAATGTATCTATTTGTAACTTTTCTTGATGGGCAGTTTGAAATGTTGATCTGCATCTGATTTCTGCCAGACTACTTCCCCCCCCTTTTTTTTGTTCAAGTAAGATTCCCCCCCCCCCCAGTAAATAGAGTAACCTAACTTAGTAAAATACTTGCTTCAGCATATTGTGGATATAGTTTATTTCACTTGTTTATCTATTTTTAAACCAATATTAGGTCATTTTGATTGGTTTTTTTTTTTAGTATAGTTTGAAATTTGGTACTGCTAGGTACTTTTCTTTCTTATTGAAATTAATTCTATAAATTTATTATTTCTTCCAAATTCTAAGCAGATTCAGAGTTGGCAATATAAAAGAAAAGATTATTTCTAAAGAGATGTGCCTACTCCATAGATATCTTTGGTTTTGCTTTCCCACCCAAACTTAGTAGCTGACCATGTTGCTTAAGTTGCAAAGTTGCTTAATCCTCCTGTACTTTAGTGTTGTCAGCACCATCAAGAAATAGATGTAATATTCACAATTTGCCAATTCCTATTTGCCCTTTAAACTAAGTTTCCTTCTTATGCCTAGAGGACTTTTGTATTGCCCTAGTAGTGTCTCAAATTTCTCAAGCCTGATGGCATGCCCTATAGTAAAAAAAAACTGCCATTTCCGAGGTGAAAAGTGTTAGCTGTGTCCAAAATACCCATTTGAAGTTGATTTACTAGGCCAGTAATTGTGAGGTAACATCCAGCTGCCTTATTACCCTAAATTAAATGCATATTAAGGACACTTAAAATTAAGTGTTACAGATGCTTCTTGGTTACATATGAGCTGTCACATGGCAAATAGGGTCAGGAGATGTGGGGGCTATTTATCCTTAGATTTTTCTGACAGTAGGCTATGTGCACAGTCTTTGCCATAAAAGCCACAGATGTGACCAGTCTCTGGAGCAAGCTGATGCAGGGGACCGGCTAATTCTTCTTTTATGGTAATGAAAGACATTTTTCGATCCTGGGGAGAGATTGAACTTCAGTTCAAAAAGCTGATGCTCTGGCGCAGCGATTAAGTAAGAGCTCTTCAGAGGCTGTAAATGAAGAGGGTTATGTTTTAAGAGCCCGAGGTCCGAATGCATAATGATTTCTTAGGTCATTTAAACTTCATGACTTTCCCTGAGGGTTTTCTTTTTCTTTTAAAATTTCACACCTTGCTCTATCTAAGGTGAAGGTGGGGTGAGTAACTAGAAACTGGACTCAGTTCAAAGAGGATTCAGTGGCATATTGTTCCTTTCTCTAACTCTCTGAAAGGAGAAGTTAAAAATAAAATAAAGACAAAGTCCCACTAGCTTAGAGACATAACCTGATGGCATAGTATCTTAGAATTTCAAAGCAAAAGAAATAATAACTCAGGAAATACAGGAGTAACTGAGGAGTTGGGATTTCAGAAACTGTAACTTTCAACTCAAGGTGCAGTTGACATCAACTTGTCTATACAAAAGGATATTGGTTGAGAATTTGTAGCAAGAAGATTATTTACAAAAATTGGGGCACATTCTCTCCTTGTTCATGCAAGATCCATGGGGAGCCTAAGCTTAAACTTAAAGTACAGTGTTAGTGAGGCACTTCTGTAGAGATTATGTGTGACCAAGGGCATATCTCTTAACTCCTGATTATTAGTTTTTTATGTCCCTTTGTGGAGAAATTCCCCTTTGGGGAACCTCTACTGGATTCTGAGGATCAATGTCTTTCAGAAGTCCATAGCCTACATTATTCTACATTATAATCTCATCATTATATATTTCTCTTCATTATAAGGGAGTCACAACCCCTGAAACTGTTGCTATCCCCAGATGACTTTCTTGCCCTATTTCTACATGGCCACTTCCTTTCTCATCAGCTACTACTACTATTACTCTTAGGCCACTAGAATGCTACTCTATCTAAATGGACTCTACTACCAACTCCAGCTGCGAGTTGGATCTCAGATGGCTTTGATGGATCTTTTGAGCTCATACAGTTGCTCTCTATCTACTTATTCTCTTAAAAATCAAGAAAGAATGAACACAAAGGAAACACAAGTTCTAGTGTCTTTGGAGACACAGCAACCAGATGGGAAATAAGTCAGTTGTCATTCCCTGACCCAGCAAATCGTGGCATGTCTTGCTTCACTCCCTTCCAGAAAGGAAATGAGACTGAGAGGTTTAATTTCTTTTGTAGTTTTAGTTTAGTTTAGCTCAGCTTCTCCTGAGTCATTAATTCTTTCAGCTCTATAACCAGTTTGAAAACTTTTCATCTTTACGCAGTTCCAGTCCTTTAGTCAGTCACACTGGACAGGAATGAAGTTTTCAAAGTTTCATATATTGGGTAGTAATTGGGCACATATGGAATATCTGCACATACTTTGCATAACCTATTAAGAATTTACTCTGAGATTTAGACCCTCATTAGTAGATTAGTAGGATAATCTACCTATTAAAAAAGTGTAGTTTTGCAGCTGAGTGGTGCAGTGGATAGAATACTGGCCTTGAAGTTTGAATTCGGCCTCAGACACTTGACTCTTACTAGCTGTGTGACCTTGGACAAGTCACTTAACCTTGATTGCCTTGCATCCAGGACCATCTCTAGTTGTCCTAATTCATATCTGGCCACTAGACCCAGATGGCTCTGGAGGTAAAAGTGAAACTGGTAACTTAGCACAGCATCCCCCACTCAAATCCAATTCATGTGCTTATCATGGCATCACCTCCTTGATGTTGTGGTCTTCTTTGAAAATGAAGGACAAATGTTATTATTATTATTATTGTTAGGTTTGCAGCTAATCAAATCTCATAGGATAGAAATTAAAGAAGGATGGTGATGAATCTTAAAGTAACAGTGGATCATTAAAAAGCCTTTTCATTCCTGACATTTAGATAATGTGACCAGTGGAGAATTAGTTAGTCTTCTTTTTAAAATATTTCATTTTTTTCCAATTATATGTAAAAAAAATTTAATATTCATTTTAAAACATTTTTAGAGTTCAAAATTTTTCCCTTCTCTTCCTCTCCTATCATTGAGGAGGCAAGCAATTTGATATAGTGTAGTCATGCAAAACATTTAAAAAATAAACTTTTATTGATTTATTGATTTTGCATTGCCTAAATTAATATTATATTCTCTCTTTGATGAGTCATCACATGTTCAAAAAATGATTTTTTTAAAAATAGAGTATGAGCAAAAAAAAGTAAGAGCAAAAGTATTCTAAACTGATCATCACATCAGTAAAAAAAAAAAACCTGACACTATATGCAATATTTTACACTTATTGGCTGTTTCCCCACTGTGCAAAAGATTTTGGGGAAAATATCTTTGCAGTTTATTCCTTGTAATTTTGTAGCATTCATTTTGAATTGTTTTGTGGTTGTTCTTTCCATTTACTTTGCATATAGTCATTGTGTATATTGCTTTCTTGATTCTGAATATTTCACTTTGGATTAGTTCATGTAAATCTTTCCAAGCTTCTCTATATTTAGCATATTTTTATAGCCTAGTAATATTCTATTACAATAAAGATGCACAATTTGTTTAATTACTTCTCAATTTATGATTTCTACTTAGTTCCCAATTTTTTGCTATTGCAAAAAAATTGCTGCAAATATTTTTGTTTCTATATGATCTTTTAAAAAATCAATAACCTCTTTGGGGTATTGTCTAGTAGTGAAATCTTTGTGTCAAAGTATATTGACATTTTGGCTACTTTATTTGCATAATTTCAAATTGCTTTCTAAAAATAGTTGTACTGATTCATGGCTCTACCTTAGAGAAATGATACAGTGAATAGGGTTCTAGCACTGGAGTCAGTTCAAATCTCACTATATAAATATATATATATATATATTTAGTTTTTGCAAGGCAATGGGGTTAAGTGGCTTGCCCAAGGCCACACAGCTAGGGTAATTATTAAGTGTCTGAGGCCCGATTTGAACTCAGGTACTCCTGACTCCAAGTCTGGCGCTCTATCCACTGCACCACCTAGCTGCCCCAGATATATTCTTGCTATGTGACTCTGGGCGCATCACTTACCCTTATTTGTCTTAGTTTTCTTATCTGTAAAATGAGCTGGAGAAGAAAATGTCAAATCACTCCAATTTTTTTTTTAACCAAGAAAACTCCAAATGGGATCACAAAGAATCACACATGACTGAAAATGACTGAACAACAACAATTTTTTCTGCAACCCTTCCAACATTGGATTTGCTTGGTGTAAGATGAAAGATGAGGGTTATTCTGTTTTGTATTTCTCTTTTTGTATTTCTCTTCTTATTAGTAATTGGGGGTGTTTTTATAGAAGTTTATTAATAGTTTTAAATTCTCTTCATATAACTTGACCTCTTATCTTTTAGGGAATGGCTGTTAGTCATATATTTTTGTTAGATGTCTGTATTTCTTAGAAACTAAACTCTTATCTGAGAAATCTGAAACAAAGATTTTCTTTCTCTTCTATCATTTTCAATCTTTTAAAAAAAAACTAGTGAAAAAAACTAAAACATTTACAGATCCAGATTTTTTTATTGAAATTTTATTTATTTATTTTTTAATGTTTTAGCAAGGCAAATGGGGTTAAGTGCCTTGCCCAAGGCCACACAACTAGGCAATTATTAAGTGTCTGAGACCAGATTTGAACTCAGGTATTCCTGACTCCAGGGCCACTGTTCTATGCACTGCACCACCTAGCTGCCCCGAAATTTTATTTTATTTTTCCAATTACATGCAATGGTAGTTTTTCAGCATTCATTCATTTGCAAATTTATCAGTTCCAGATTTTTCTACCACCCTCCCTTCCCTCTTCCCTCTCCATGGCAGCAAATAGTCTGGTAAAACTTGCACATGTTCATTCATGTTCAAAATATTTACATATTAGTCATGTTGTATCACTTTCAATCTTACCTTAGATGTATTGATTCGTTACTTCAGAAGAAATTGTTTCAATTTTTTGTAACCAAATTTATCTAAATTATCTACTCTGTAAATTTTTGCAAATAACCTCTATTTCTTGTTTGATTAAGAATATATCTCTTGGGGAGACAAGTCAATACAAATTAAGGAAGAAAAAGTAATTCAACTTTCCTCCCCACACCTACTCCCACTACTCCAACAAAAATTTAAGAACTTTGAGTTATGAAAAGAAATCTGAAGAGAAACTATACAATATCAATATTGTAGCCCAAGATCACAAATTGAAGTTCAGACAAGCGACAAGGCAAGGAACCCCACCTGTGTTGGGTCAGCTGGGATCATGTGTTCAACCCTTTAGAGTCAGGGATGCCCAGAACTGAAAATAGATTTAGCCCCACATAGCCCCCAAGACAACAGAAAGGGTCGCCTAGCATGGTGAAGAGAATTTCAAAACAGACCATCCCAGAGCAGATCAAGGATTCAGACCCTGCTTGTGCCAGCAGGCTGGGTGGGGAGCGCAGACTCTTCTCCCAGAGTTCTGAACTAGACCTGAACCAATAGGAATGGATTTCCCAGAAGGTCCAGGAGAACAGACCCCATGTTTAGAGCTCTGAGCTAACCCAGAAGGTCAGTGACCACCCAGAACTCAGGGCAAACAACACAGATACAGTTCTAGCCCAGGCTGACAGCTAAGGGTCTAGAACACAGACTTAGTGTAGACTCAGGGTTCTGTATAAGTAGTTAAAAGTTGTCTATCCGCATGGAATAATTTACCCGTAAATATAAGGATAAGGGAAGAATATATGTCTAAACAAGAGATAGATTTTACATTTTACAATGTAAAATGAATAATTTTGTTTACATTAAATTAAAACAACTTTTGCACAAACAAAACCAATGCAGTCAAGATTAAAAGGAAATCAGAAAATTGAGGAAAATTTTTTCAAGTTTCTCTGATAGAGACCTCATTTTTCAAATATATAGAGAACAGAGTCAAATTTATAATAATACAAATCATGGGGTGTCTAGGTGGCGCAGTGGATAGAGCACCAGCCTTGGAGTTAGGGGTACCTGAGTTCAAATCCAACCTCAGACACTTAACAATTACCTAGCTGTGTGACCTTGGGCAAACCACATTACCCCATTGCCTCAAAAAATCTAAAAAAAAGAATAATAGAAATCACTTTTCAAAAGTTATAAATATGCAGTCTGCAGATAAAAAACTATCTGTAGTCATATAAAAAGCTCTAAATCACAAATGATTAGAGAAATGCAAATTAAAACAATTCTTAGGTACTGCCTCATATTTATCAGATTGACTAATGCTGTAAATATGTTCTACATAACTGCACCTGTATAGCTTGTATAAAATCTCTTGCCTTTTCAATGAGGGGGAAGTGAAAGGAAGAAGGAAGAGAATTTGGAACTCAAATTTTTTTATTTTTAAACGAATGTTGGAGCAGCTAGGTGGTACAGTGGATAGAGCACTGGCCCTGGAGTCAGGAGTAACTGAGTTCAAATCTGACTTCAGACACTTAATAATTACCTAGCTGTGTGGCCATGGGCAAGCCACTTAACCCCATTGCTTTGCAAAAAAAAAATGAACTAAAAAATGAATGTTAAAAATTGTTGTCTTATATAATTGGAAAAAACAAAAACAAAAACCAAAGTTGTTTCCTAGAGAGACCAAATCACTTTCTCAGTCTCAAAAAGCACCAAACTTAGCCACAAACTCTGGATTGCTCAGAATCAGTGACAATATGAATGGCTTAAATAAATTTTTTAAAAAAATGAAGATAAAGAAAATTTTGTGAGGCCAAGGTTGCACAACACACAAATCCAGAGAAGAAAATAACCCCAAAACACCTATTAGCAAAACCTCAAAGAAAATTCAGAAGATGAATTAGATTTTCTAGAAGAAATGTTGCAATAGTTAAAAAGTGAGTTTCAAATTTTATTATGAATGAAATCAGAATGATAGAGGAAAGAAATAAGGGAAAATGAGTTCAATGGAAGAAAGACTTGGAAAAAGAATCAACAGTTTAGTATAAAAAGGACAAAATCTTATCCAAGTAAAGAGACTATATAGACCCATATAGATATTGCTGATTCTATAAGACAATAATAAACATTAAAGCAAAGTAAAAAGATAGAAGAAAACATGTTATCTCATATTAAAAAACAACAGAAGTGGAAAACAGGCAGAAAAAAATTAAAAATCACTGGGTTACCAGAAACTATGACCAAAAACTAAGCCTGGATACAAAATTTCTAGAAATCGTGAATGAAAATTGCCCAGTTCTTTTAGAACTAGAGGGCAAAGTGAAAATAAAAAGTTATCTACTGATTTACTCCTGAACGAAATCTCAAAATGAAAACTCCAAGAAACATCATAGATGCATAAATCAGTGCATAAATGCAGAACTTTCAGGTCAAAGAAAAAAATACTTCAACTTGCCAGAAAGAAAGAATTCAGCTATCAAAAAGCCAAAGTTAGGATCACACAAGGTTTAAAAGCCATTAAGATGAAGACAACTAGAGAACATGGAATACAATATTTGAAAAGCAAAAGATACCGGCTTATATTAAAAGATAATTTATGGAGTTTCCATGAAGCAGAGGACTTCCAAGCATTCCTGATTAAAGGAGCAAGACTAAGTAGAAACTATGAAACAAAGACTTGGGAGCAAAGGAAAATATAAAGAAAATCTAAAAAATGAATTGGAAAAGTTTTATAATCATAAAGCATTTGCATTCTAATGGGGAATAGAAGTATAATACAGGTATCACCAAAAACTGTAATTTCAGCAGCTATCATAAAGGGAGTCAAATAAATGGAGGACCTTGGAGGAGTTGTCATATTTTGATATTCTTAAAAGAGGAAAAGGAAGGGAAAATACAGTATGGAAGTATAAGGGAAGAAATGACAGACTTATATAATCTGGGATACAAGTAGAAGTCTACAAATAAGGAAGAGATGGGAGGGGCAGGCATCACTTCAACCTCACTTTCAATCAATACAGAATGAAGTGGATTAGGAAGAGAACAATTTATACCATAACCACATTGTGAAAACCAACAGTTTTTAACTTAAGAACAGAGGATGGATAATTTAAAATACCATTTGTAGAGTCCTTTTTCAGGACTCTTATGTTGAGTCCAACTTCTGGACTCCCTCAATCTACCCAGGTGAGCCTTGGAGGGGCAGGAGACAAGGAAGACAAAGGAGACAAGTATTTTATCAAGATCCCCATAGTGCTAAGTTTATTCACCAAAACACCAGTGAATAAATACCTTTCCAGTCTCTAATCCACTCCCACTCCCATGGCACTTAGTAAGATAATTAGATTTCCTAGAAGAAATGTTGCAATAGTTAAAAAGTAAGTTTCAAATTTTATTATGAATGAAATCAGAATGATAGAGGAAAGAAATGGGGAAAATGAGAGCAATGGAAGAAAGACTTGGAAAAAGAATTAATAGTTTAATATAAAAAGGACAAAATCTTATCAAAGTAAAGAGATTCCCTCAAAATAAGAATGACCTATGTAGACATTGCTGATTCCATAAGACAATAATAAACATTAAAACAAAGTAAAAAGATAGAAGAAAACATGTTATCTCATATTAAAAAACAAGGACACCAGGTGAAGATAATTCATAATTCTCCCATATACAATGGTTCCCAACAAACATTCACCTCTTGACAAAAAAGGTGATAGAATAGATATGTGGGGTTGATATATAATATCAGACATGACCAAATTGATAAAGTATTCTTTGTTGTTGATTTAGAGGTTTCATTTTTATTTTTTCTAGGATAGGGGGAGGAGAGATACTTATTATTTTAAAAAATTAAATTTAATAAATTGAAACAAAGCAAAATCTTCTAATTATCATTGTGAAAAGGATAGATTCTTTATAATTAGGATATATGTGTTTTACTGTTATCATTGTGTCAAATGGATTTGAAACTTTTATCACATAATGCTGTATTTCTTTTTAAAAAGACTGGAAGAATTCACAACTTTGACAACAGTAAAATTGTGACTATATCTCTCCGTGGCCCTGGCACAAAGCTGCCAATTACAAAAAGCAATAAATTTTTGAGAAAATTCTAGAAAATGTAATTTGTAAAAATTAACTAAATTGCCTTGTTCACAGTTTAGTAAGAACAGAATTAAAATCAGAACGTGATGTAAACATTTTCAAGCCAGAAGACAATTTAAAAATGTGTTGGAATTCATACTTATCCAATAGAGTTCTTAGACAGTATATTTAAAAAGGATTTTAGGCCATGAGTTATAAAATGTTATTACCACAATATGACTTTGAATCTCTGAAGGAATTCATGGAGGGGAGATGGGAAAGCCTTAAAGAAAATTCTAAAAAGGAAGTCACCATCAAATAAACCCCACATTGATACTAGGAAGATGAAGTTTGACAAGCAATTCAAAAATGTGCTAGGTAAGTAAATATCTAATATTTGTTGATTTTTAGAATATATCTTTGGTCAGAATGGAAATGTTTCCCTTTACTTTTGACCTTCCTAACCTTAGTAGCTCAATGGGCCTTTGTCTTCAGGAAAGAATTCTAATCCTTAATACATTCTGTCAACATTTATGGTTAATGTTTGTTAAGATCATAATAAAAAATAAAAAAAATATTTAATAAAGAAAAGGCATTCACTTGATAAAATATGCACTTTAAGCACAGATAGATGAAAAACTAATAAGGCATTATCTTTGCCCTCAAGAAGATTATAGTCTTGTCGACATGTCTAGAAGTCATGTATGTGATAAAATATAATACAAATTAGAATATAAGTATTTGAGAAAATAGTTTTATGAGATCATACGAAAGAAAAATCATTTCATTATCATATTTAATTTATACAACATTGAGACTATCCTTCCTGATTTTTAGAATCTTTATTGGGGGGCTGTAACTAATGGCAGCTAGGTAGTACAGTGAATAGAGTGCCAGATCAGAAATCAGGAAGAGTCACCTGCCTAGTTAGGCAACCCTGAGCAAGTAACTTAACCCTCTTTTCCTCAGTTTCCTCATCTGTAAAATGAGCTGGAGAAGCAAATAACAAATCACTCCAGTATTTTTGCCAAGAAAACTCCAAATGGGATCACAAAGACTCAGATGTGACTGAAATAACTGAAATATAACTAATGGACCAGAGCTTCAAATCTTTTAAGTTTAATTGTGTTCTTATCTTTTGATTGGGGGATTGAATTAGCTAATGGAAGTCATTCTAAGGAGTGTACACTCATATCCCCCCCCCTGGAAACTTCCAGGGGCAATGTGTGACTTAGTATTTAGGGATTTGGGGTGTGTACACCCTGGCTGCTTCTGAAGATGTGATGACCCAGTGCTGAAAAGATTTGGCATTCCTTTTAAGAAGGGCTGGGGAAGAGCTGACCCTTTCTCCACATATGATGATCTTGTCCTTGTGGCAGCAAGTGCAGAGGGCTGTTGTTAGACAAGCTTGCTCCTGAGCTCTTGGCTGACTTTTTCATGATTATGTTTGTTCTTTCCTGTCTCACTCCAGGGTCAGTTTCAGATGGGGAGTTTGACTGGGGTGGTATACCAATTAAACCTTAATGCAGGTATCCTAAAGTGGACTCAGGGGTGACAGAGACCTCCCATTGAGGAGAAGGACAAAAGATCACTTGATCTTGATTTTCTTTTTTCTTTTAAGGTTTTTGCAAGGCAAATGGAGTTAAGTGGCTTGCCCAAGGCCACACAACTAGGTAATTATTAAGTGTCTGAGGCTGGATTTGAACTCAGGTACTCCTTACTCCAGGGCCGGTGCTCTATCCACTGTGCCACCCAGCCACCCCAATCTTGATTTTCAATACAAGGTTTGAAGATGATCAGATTCCCATCGTAGTTCATACCATAAACAATGCCGACTTGCCATCCAGTGGTGTTATTTCCACAACCCAAATAAATTCTGGGAAAGTATGGTGGGAGGTCTACCAGAAAAGACCACACTGGCAATTAGTCCATGGAGAAATAGGCTTGGATATACCATGGTGTGGCCATTCTGTCACTAGAAGCCACCTACTGGCACTTTGCCTTGCTGATACACGACAGGAAGCCATATTCAAAGGCCAATAGACTTCTGTAGCATTCAGATCCAGAAGTTCTGTTTGCTATCAAATCAGGCCATGAGCTAAAATGGTTTGGGAAAGGGCAAATGAAAAGGGTGTCTTTGCACAATATATCCCTCACTATAATAGACATGGTTGGTATAGTCTTCTTTGAAATGGAAAGACAACAATTATTATCATTAAAATGAGTATGCATCCAGAGATGATTATGTCCATGCTTGATGTTGACTTTGTGAGTTTGAACAGTCTGGCATTTTGGGGTCTATGGAGTGAATCTGATTGGTATCAAAGGAAATTTCTTTATTAGAGAAGATGACACTCCTCAGGAAGAGTGGCCCATGTTTAGCCTGTTTTACTAGTTGAATTATTTGGACAGTGCAGAGCTAAGATGAAATATAAAATGCTGGTGCAGCTGTGGCACAATGGATAGAGCGCTGGCCCTGGAGTCAGAAGTACCTGAGTTCAAATCCAACCTTAGACAGTTAATAGTGCCCTAGCTGTGTGACCTTGGGCAAGTCACTTAATCCCATTTCCTTAAATAAAAAATTTAAAAAGAAATTAAAAAAAGAAATATACAATGTCTAATCAGCTGTACTGAAAACTATTTATGTGCTGATGAGGTTTAAATACCAGCCTCCCATCATGTTGTAAAAGTAATTAAAAATAATAGAATCCTGTTTTAATTCATTCTGTTGAAGGAAGCTAAGAGATCTTTTATTTCTTCATAATTCTCTTGTCCATAGGAATAAAATACTGATCCACACACCTTTTTACTTTCCCCCTTTTGGGGAAACCATATCTATAAATCTAAAACCTAAACCTTAAGCAATTTGACCTTGGGGCACTAGGGTTGGAGTTTAGCAAGTTAGAAAATATGAGAAAAGAGAGCCTAGCACCCCTTTCGTTAGAGGGTAGGCTCCTCAAGATGGAAACTAGTTGGATTTTATTCCTAGGTCCAGAGTGGGGGGGGGGGGGGCTTAGTAGAGAAGGAAGTGGCACAGCATTCTGTTCCTTCTGTCCTTTGGATCCAGAAGCTGTTTCTCAATGTTAGATTTGATACTTTATCAGAATATAACTTAAATGGAATTGCTTTCCTTTATTTATGATCCTTTCTAGTTTCAGTCTTTAGAACATGAGTCTAGGGGAAATTATTATAATATACTAATTCTTTTAACAAACATTTATGGTTAATGTTAAGAGCATAATAAAAAGGAAAAAACTACATGTCTCATTCATATACTTTTTTTAAAATAAAAAGAGCCTTCCATGTTCATTGAGTGAGATGCCAAGATAAGACAATTTTTACATTAATGTAATTTATAGTCTTGTGAAAGGAGATAAATACAAATTAGAATGAATTTGAGAAATGAATATGAGAAAAATGGAGCTCTATGAGATCACAGGAAGGAGAAATCACTTCAATTATCTCATTTTATTCGACAATGAGATTCTGCCTTGCCAATTCCTATATGCCCTTTGGGGATTGTAACTGATAGGCCAATGCTCCAAATCCTTTATGCTTAGTTTGGATTTTTTTCTCTGAATGCATGATCTGTTGTACTTGACCACAATGAAGCTCATCTGACCTTTGTACACACTCTCCCCAACCTCATGAGATTTCCAAGTCGTGTATCCCCTCATGATTGGCATTTCTCTATCTAGAAGAGCTTTAGTGTCTGACACAAACCTCGAGATTTCACTGTGTATTAGCTCCTTTGTGTTATTTATCTAGATGTTGAATAAGACAAAGAAGCTCATTGTTTAAGCATCTCAGTTTGGAAAAATACCCAATTGATCCCTGCCTTAGATAAATTTGATTGATCTTTCATTTTTATATACTTTAATAACTTGATATTTTGCAATAAAGTTCTCTTTCCCTCAATCCCATTGTAATAAAGAATAAACTACATTTACCTTTTTTGTTTGTTTTAATATGAATCAAAGCCTTCTTTGAAGGTAGAACAAACTGTTTTGGAGAATTTATTTAGTTATCAAGGGAGGGTAATAGTGTTGGACAGTCTAAATTTTCTCTCTATCATTCTAGGTATCAGTTCATGAAATCTTTCTGCTTTGATTTGCCTACCTAGGAAACAGAGGTTTACTTAAAAGTAACTCCCTTTAATTAAAGTGTTCAGCCCAGATAGAAAAAGACTGTGTTTCTAGAAGGTGCTCAATAAATATTAATTCAAGACAATGCTATGTAGTCCTGGTCAGTAATTAGCACTGAACAATCTCTATTAGGTCAATAAATCCAACTTGGATGGGATTAAAAAAAAACTAGTTCCAAGAGGGAATAATATAACACTTAATCTTCTCATCTGTGAAACCCTCAGAAAAGAAGGTGAAGTATATTATATGGTGATAAGTAGCAGGTTTGCTCTTTATGTACTATATAAAATTTTCCAGATGGATTGCTGGTTTGACAGGAAGCTTAAAGATAATGAACTGAAGGAAAGAAGGGAAAACATTGACACAGCCCAGTTAGAAAATATGCAATTTGCTCCATGGGATTGCTTTCCCCAGATGAATCACACTGCCCTGCACTTCAGTTACAGCCTTCAAGTTGGACAATTGCCAGAGAGAGAGAGAGAGAGAGAGAGAGAGACAGACAGACAGACAGACAGAGAGAGAGAGAGAGAGAGAGAGAGAGAGAAACAGCTTTCAATTGTCTGGAATGAGCTTTGAAACAGGCAACTGGACCTGATGGAACAATTTAAAGCTGCCAGTCTCCTTATCTGATGTCGACATCATTTTTCAGAGGGGCAACTAGTTCAAATTAAATAGTTTTGCTGCAGACAGTCTGTCTGTCTGTCTTCTCTTTCTTCTCACCCCCTCTCCATTGAGCTGTTTGGAGCTTATTTTGAGAGATTGGTCCCCAGAGGACAAATGAAAAGTGTACTGAAAAACATGATGAGAAAAACAATTTAAAAATAGAACATTTAAAAATGTATACTTATATATAAAAGCAGAAAAGTAAAACAAAAACGGAACCAATGGGGAGATGTATGGGAAGGTGCCCAATTCCTACACATAGTGAATTGCATGACAGATCCTCTTGAAATTCTCTGCCTTATTTGCAAATGATCCTCCCTGTGGACCAAAAGTTTGACAGGAAAAATAATGATCACAGACACAGGAGTTGGCTTGAGTCAAATAGGGTTGCCTTAGAGCTGTGTAGAGAGATGGGAGAGAACATCAAAAATCACATGTTAATTCAAATGAGATGGGTTAGATAGAGTCATTAGAGGGTGTGTTATTTTATTGTACCCAGGATTAAAAAAAAAACCCCAAACCTGTCTTCTTTTGCTTGCTCTGCTGATAATGAGCTTGTGGCTCTTTCCTGGTGGAGGTTCTGTGCTGAAGTAGAAAAACTCATTAGAAAAAGGAAACAAAATGAAAATGACTGGACATAGTTTGGAGAACAGATATGTCCTTTACAGAATAAGTAGATCAGATTGATTGGATCCCTGAAAAGGGAGCTAAGAGCCTTCCCTAAAGTTGGCCAGTGTTAACCTTTTCCCTGGAATCCTCAGTTCCTAGGATCCTGGGTTCCTTTAAAATAACCCAGAACATCCATATTTTTTAAAGCAATAAATGTTGCCATGGAGGTAATGGTGTTCCCAAATACCCGACAGAGATAAAAAGGGGGTAGGGGTAGAAATCTAGGTTTTTGTGTCTTTTTTGAGGTCTTCCTTAAGGTGAATGGAGCAGTGGGGTATAATAGGGAAAAAGCTAATGACTAGAAATCATAAGACTCTCTCTTTCCCAGTCTTGTTAGACAGTTGTCAAAATCATTTTGCTAAAGTCTCTGACTTTGAGAGACAGCATAGTGATGGAGATAGAGATCTGATCTCAAAGTAAAGAAGAAATGGGTTCAAGTTCGGAATTTGACATTCTGGATATGATACTTCTGTATTACAGTCCATCTTTAACTCTTCTTTCAGAAACTTTCTGCATGGATGTCACTTTCTCTGTGAAGCCTTCTCTGATATCTCCAGCTAAAAGTGTTTTCTTTCTCTTCAAATTTTATCTGCATTTTTATTTGGCTCAGAAACATCTTACCTTGTTTTATAATTACCTGTCCATGTGTCCCATTTTTCCAATAGAAAGGAAACTCCTTGAGGTCAGGGATTCTGCCCTTAAAAAAAAAAAAATCCCCAGGGCCTAGTACAGGGGTTTGCTCATAGTAGATGCTAAGCACAAGTTTTTGCAATTGAAGAGCTTCCAGCCTTGACCCTTAGATACTCTTAAACTAACCTTGAAGAACTTCAATTCCACCCCCTCTCTCCACTGTAAAATAGAAATAGTGATACTTGACATTCTTTGTTTCATAGGTTGTTGTGAGAGATAATATATGGTATTTTTTATTTGTTTTTGTTTGTTTTGTTTTAGTTTTTTTGTTTGTTTGTTTTGCAAGGCAATGGAGTTAAGTGGCTTGCCCAAGGCCACACAACTAGGTGTCCAAGGTCAGATTTGAATGCAGGTACTCCTGACTCTAGGGCTGGTGCTCTATTCACTGCACCACCTAGCTACCCCAGTAAAGTATTTTTAAAGCTTTAATCTCTGTCAGTTATAGTTAAATTTTTTTCACTTAGCTTCTCCTTACCTTCCCATCTAATAATGGCTTTATGATTGGCCTCATTCTTCCTCCCTTTTCTGGGTCGTTCCCCCCATCCTAGAACTTCTTCCTTCCTCTAGAACTTTCCTCCTTGCACTCTCCCTTTTTTTTTCCATAGCCTCACAATGATCTCATGCTAACTCTGCCCAGGATATTTTTAGTTGATATTTTATTTTTTTCGATTATATGTTATGATAGTTTTTCAACATTTATTCATTGGCAAATTTATGTTACATATTCTTGTACTACTCTCCCTTTTCATCCTCCCCTCTTCTTGGCAGCAAACAGTCTGGTAAAAGTTGTATATTGTGTTTAACTTGCGTTTAACATATTTATATATTAGTCATTTTGTGTAAGAGGAATTATGAATAAGGGAAAAAAATAACCATGAGATGGGAAGGAAAACATAAGAGAAGTTTTTCAAAATTGAACATAGTATACATTCAGATTCTGTGGGTTTTTCCCTCTCTGGATGTGGAGGTCATTGTCCATAACAGGTTTTCCAGGATTATTCTTGATCTCTGAACTACTAAGAATGATGACAGTGAAATTGGATTCTGTTGCTAGAGAAAGATCAGAGTTCTAGGAAAAGAAAAATTCATGATTAGCCCCAGCGTTGTAAGAACATCTCAAACCTTTATTCACAGACATGTAAATTTCATCACAGGCACACAGAAACCAACATAGACTTAGTAAAGAATTTAATTATAAGCCCAGAAACAACACAGGAAAGACCTTAGAGGAAAGAAGGGAGAAGGAAATGTCAGGGAACCCATGAGAAGAGAAAAGAAAACTTAGATCAACATAAATTTGACTAGATGAAACTGGGACCATACACCAGAGCATATGGCTTCTTTACTATTTAGTATGAGTGTTGCTACTTTTTATGGGTACTCTTTGAGGAACTGATATTTGGTGGGAAAGGAGTCAAGTTTTCCTTTTCCCATTAATGAACCTGAAATCTATATCCCTAAACTAACAATATTTAAGAGAACAGATAGATATAATTCTAGCCTGATATCCTAGCTGTAATTAATTGAACTTTTCCATTCTTCATCATGTCCCTGCTTGGTATCATCACTCCTCTCTCCCCCAACCCCACTATGTTTCATTTTCCTTTTGTTTGTGGTCATCCTGTATTTGATTGCAAATTCTATGAGTTTAGGGATTATCTTTTTTGTGTGTTTGTATCTCTAGCATTTAGCACAATGCCTGTCCAAAGTAGATATTAAATAAATGTCTATTGGCTGGTTAGTCTAAGGGTACACAAAGTGAATGTTTTACTTTACTCTGGTTGATATTCCTATTTTGTCAAGCACCTCCACCAACCTTCATTAGAGATGGTATGTTGGACTTTGAATGTGAACTTAGAAAATCATCTTTGCTGCTGCTGCAGCCAACTTTGCCTCCACCACCACCACCACCACCACCACCACCACCACCTGAATTTTAATTTTAATCTTAGCTCCTCCTTTGCTTTATTGTATAATCTGAGGCAAGTCACCTATCCTCCCTGAATTTCAGTTTCCTACTTTGTAAAATATGATCTTCAAAGCTCCTTTCAGCTCTCACATTATTCTACAAAATAATGTCAAATTTCAGAATTGAGAAAGCAAACATAGAAACACAAATATCTAGGAATACTCAGATTATCCTCATTAGGTCAATGGAAAAAAATGATGCTTTTATTTTTGAACTGCAAATATACTTCAATGGAGGAGAGCTCTCTTTTTTTTTTAGTTTTTTTGTTTCTCTCTCTCTCTCTCTCTCTCTCTCTCTCTCTCTCTCTCTCTCTCTCTCTCTTTTAAAGAAATCTACAAGCATAAGGACTTTGGAAAAAAATTTTCCCCACTAGCCTGAGGTATTCCAAATTGGAAAATACGTTTTGGAAAAGGGAAAACTGTTATTATTTGCATGTCTATAATAAACATGCTATCTTCTGAAAGGTTTCTAAACTCTGTTTTGGTTCAGATTACACATTTTCATTTGCCTCCCTACTAACCTATAGCTCAAGATATACTTAGTATCTTGTCAAAGCAAGACATAGTATCAGTTTAACCCAATTGCTCATACCCCGTAGCCACATCCCAACTGCCTGAGAACAAAATGAGGAGATGAGACTGCCAGCTGAAAGTAATGTGCTGCTTCTATTAACCCTCAAACTATTGAACTTGACACAAAATAATGGGTCTTAACACACACGAATCTTGTGACAAATGGAATGAGTTTAATTTGCTTGAAGTTACACTTCGTGGAAACTTTATTACTCCATCTATCACATCGTTTAATCTATTTTCTTGGATGTGCCTGGGAAGTATTTCAACTTCATGCAGAATGTCTTAGGTTCTCAAATCTCTCAAATTTGCTAATTGGACTGAAAAATCAGCTTTCATGGAAAGTGCATTAGAGATTGAAGATCTAAATTCTGGTCCAGTGTGGTCTTGAGTGAGTTGATTTTTTTTCCTGAGCCTTAGTTTCTTCATTTGTAAAGTGAATGAGAGGCTAGAAAATCACCAAGGTTATATATAACTCAAAATTAATTGTATGAAAATAAGTTACATAAAGATTTTATATTGAAGTATATTTATTTATAAATATCTAAATTAAAGTATATATAATAAGATGTGAATATGCTTTAATTTACATATTTATAAATAAATATACTTTAATATATTTACTGAATATATTTAGTATATACCTTTATGTATTTACATAATATTATGTTATGCATAAATTTATGAATTAAATTATACCTATTATTATATACTATAAATAATTATAAGTAATTATAATTATAACTATATATTACTTGCATTTGTATTGGCATATGGGCAAGTATATGTATATATACACACACACACACACATACACACGTACATGTAATACACACACAAACATGCAGTAGCAAGTGGCATGGTAGAGAGCTGACTTTGAAGTCAAGAAGACTTGGATTCAAGTGCTATTTCTGACACATCTTGGAGGTGTCACCTTTGATACAAGTCACTTAACTTCTTAGTTCTCTAGGAAACTAAGCCTATAAGTTTTAGAGGAAATGCTGACCTGTATTGGTAGAAAGTTTCCTTACTTGAGTTTTTTTTATAAATGATATCAGGTCAAATTCCCTATAAATATCCATAAACACACACACATATACTAAAATCCTCTATCAATGGAGGGTGACTTTGAGTTATTAATAGTCAAATCTGTTCAGTAGAACCCAAATTCAATCTGTCATACAAAGCTGGAAAGACTGATCAATGAATTATGGATCTATCATCTCAGAACCAGACTTAAGCTAATTTCTAGAAGTTTGGTCATTGGGTGATTAATTTTTCTTGATCCTAACAACTCATGAAGATTAACTTCTAAAACATGGAGTAGTTATAGTCTATATCAGTGAAAGTTGTAGAAACATTAAAAGATGTTTGATCTAAATGTAGCCCACTCTTTCTACTTCTTGATAGTTTGGGGAATCAGCTAACTAATACCACATAATACAGATAGCATTTGGATCTTGAAGAATATAATTTGCTTTTAATAATCTCCCACATGTCTTGCTTAGCACAGTTATATGACCCATGTAGCCAGTTCCCTCTGCAAAGCCCTCTTCTTAGTAGCAGGTATATTTTCCATGATCAAGTCAAAGATGTTGGACCTTTTAATTATTCTGTCCTCCTGACTCCCAAAGTCAGATCTATTCATTAATCAGATCAGAGTTAGTGGTTCTTCAGGAATTCTTTAAAAAAAATCTAAAAGAAGGATTCAGCCATTCAGCCAGTATTGCACCAGAACTCCAGTATGTTTCCTCAAAAATAAAAGCGAAAAGCTCAGACTCTGTCACCACTACAGACCCCTCTATTTGGGATGGTATTGTCTATGACTGATACTCATTTGATGAATCAATTGATGGAGGTGTGGGGATCCATGTCTAATTCAATTCAAACCAATACAATGAACATTTATTATGTGAGGAACAATTAAGTAAGCAGGTTTTTTGGTCTGAAGAAGAAAAGAATTGGTGGGAAGGTATTAATTGATTTTGGGAGTCAAGAGACTTAGATTATAGACCCATGTCTGCCATTAACTAAGGAGACCTTGAAAAAAATCATTTCATCTATTTTGTCTAGATTTTTTCCTTCCTTCCTTCTTTCTTTCCTTCCTTTAAGCAACAATTTATTTGAAAACTATCCTAGAATTTCAATGAATTACCATTACAAATGGCACATGGCAAAAAAGGAAGGAAGGAAGGGAAGGAGAGAGGAAATGAAAGAAAAAAAAAGAAAGAAAGAAAAGAAGGGGAAAAGAAAAAAGAAAACCCATAATCCTAAAACAAAATTCCTAGGATCTTAGATCATATTAAAAGTATTTGGGTTTAGACATGAAAGGCCTAAATGATTTCTAAATTCTTTCCAGCTCTAACATTTGGAGATTCTATACCATTGGGAGGTAAGTTTATTGTTCTTCACTTAGAATTTTTCAGACTGAGGCTGGATGATCCACTTGTTAAGTTTGGTGTAGGGAGGATTCTTATGTGCATATTAGACTAGATGGCCCTCTGAAGTCTCTTATAACTGTGAAATATGTACTTTAAGCATCTAATTTGTGCTTCAATCTTGTGGAGTGGGCCCTCTGAATATCACAGGAGAGGACTGGTGAATTGTCAGAATTGGAAACCATTTCCTTTCTGGCCTGGGGAAACATCATCCAGTGTTCAAGCTTTTTCCTGGGTTTCCTCATGCACTTATTAATAAATGGCTTCAATCAAGCCTCAGACATAGAAGAAAATGAAAATAAAAACATTTTAATGTGGGGGGCCAGGAGAACTCCTCCATTACTTCCCAAAGAGTCTATACTTGACAAACTGTTCTCATATCATGAGGAAGAAGGAAACCCATCATCTCCCCTTGGTTTAAATTGCTAGTGCTCTCTTTTGGAATCTCTCATCTGAAAATTATAACATGCTCTGATGGATTACTGTCAAGTACCATTCCATCATCTGGAAATGTAGAGGAAAAAGGGCTTTGTTTATGTCCGATGATAAAAGTAAAATATTGTTAGTTTTTGTATCTCCATGAGACATATTTTTGTTTTCTCTAAGGGTAGCTTTGGGTGAGCAAAAATGAAATATTTTTATAGCAATGCTAAACATTTGGAGGCTTAGAATTTTTCTGAAATTCATTGAGACGAATTTAGTGTTTTAATACATTTCTTTCCCTGGTCTACTTGTAACCAATATTTCCCATCACTTTTTCACTGTGTGGCCAATTAGGCCCATAATGAATCAATTACATCCGAGCTAACGTTTTTTATGGGTGCTGGTGTCAGGACTTTGGAGCTATTGAGTCCTTCAGCACTCTCTGCGGTAAGTATCGATTGCCTTCTTGTCATTTCACAAAGCAAAAAACCGAAATCAAAGATATATCAAAATGAAACTGAAAGATGGTTGGGGATGCATTGTGGAAAAAGCGACTGAAGATGCAGGAAGCCTACAAATTGTGGTCCCTAGCACTGTGAACTGGTCTCGGAAAAGAGACTCACTCTCTTGGTGAATTCTTTCTCTCTCTCTCTCTCTCTCTCTCTCTCTCCTCTCTACCCCCTCCTTTCACTAAGAAGTCAAATGTTTCTGTTCCAGGGAACAAAATTGATTCTTTCATATTTTAAATACTGTAAATAAAAACAACTTTATCAGTGTTATATAAACAAACAAAAGAATAAAATAAATAAAGCTGCAGCAATTGCTTAGGCAGAAAACAAAAAAAGCTTTCAGAAGCTGTCAGAATGGATCGTTTGGTAACTCTCCCCCCCCCCCCCAGCATTCCCTTTTCCCTTCCCCCTTTCTTGAAAACACATTTGTAACCATTAGTTTGGTGTCGTAACTGTGATGAAGTGTGGTGGTGCTTTCACCTCAGCCACTGCATCCCACTAGAACACGGCTGGTCAGGCAGAAGGGAAGTTGAGGCCCCTTTTAGCCTGGAGACCATGAATCATGTCAGTCTAGCTAGTAACTAAAGTTCCTCATGGCCCCTTTCTCCTCACACCTCCTCAATACTCCTTCCAACTTAATTTCAGCCTAAGGGATACTTTTAAGAAGATTTTTAAGCAGGAAAACATCTCTTCAAAAGAATTGTAGTTACATTAGAAACTAATTAGCAGTGCTTAGGGCTATAGATCCACTGCCATACTTTACAGTGAAGGCAATTCATCTTTCAAACACTGAAATGTCATTACATAATAGGTTAAGAATACAAACTAAGAAATGCTGGGGGGAAATTAAGTACAAGCTTGGGTCTAGAAGGAAGGAGCAAAGCAATTGTGACAAAATATCCTTGCCCTCTTTATGCAGCGATTTTTAATAACACGTGGAATTTATATTCAAAAGAAACTTCAAATATCTCATGCATAAAAATGCATCACCATGGTTCATTGACTGGAGTCATTAGTTGTGGCATTTATCTTTGAAAACTTAGTTTTGGAACAATTTTTTTTTTTTGCCTTTGGCAAAAGCAGATTGTGATGGTATACTGCTACTCTTCTATTCTCAGGAATCCCTCATGCTGTCTCTGCTTCTAGAGATCTTTAAATCTGTCTTCCATGACTTCTTGATTGAGAGATTCAATATTGTACCCTGCAGCTTGGAATCTAATATTTCCATGTGCTTTATGGCATTTCATAAGTAGTACAATCCTTGGAAAGTGTAATGTATCAGGAGATAATGATAATGTTGAAATGTGGGATTCTAGAGTCAGTTCTCTATTGTGCATTAAATGTATGACCATGAATGAGTTACTTTTAAATGACATTTTATTAAACTTGTCTCCCTTTATGAGGTAAATAGGCAGATTGGTAAATGTTATTTCTACTTTTAAATAATACTTTTCTTTTTTTTTTCTGCAAGGTAATGGGGTTAAGTGACTTGCCCAAGGTCACATAGCTGCATTCAGATTTGAATTCAGGTTCTCCTGGGTCCAGGGCTGGTGCTCTATCTACTGTACTACCTAACTGCCCCTAATAATACCTTTTCATTATTAAAACTTAAGATGGAAAGTAAATATGAGTGTATATCATTTATCATAAGTATATGTACCTGGTCTGAAGTCAAGAAGAGCCATCTTACTGAGTTCAAATCCAGCCTCAGACTCTTACTAGCTGTGTGATACTGGGTAAGTCACTCAACCCTATTTGCCTCAGTTTCCTTATTTGTAAAATGAACTAAAAAAGTAAATGGCAAACAATTCCAGGATCTTTGTTTTTTTTTAAATTTATTTTTTATTCTCATTTTGTACAAATGTTTTTTTTACATTAATAAAATATTCTTGTTTACAAGTAAACAAAATAGCCCTCCCCCCATGAATATAGACAGACTTGCTTGGGCAAAAAAAGTAAAGGGGAGAGAAAAAATTAAAATAAAAAAAATAATAGTAATAATTGTAGGTATGGCCAGGTGGCGCAATGGATGAAGCACCAGCCCTGGAGCCACGAGCACCGGAGTCCATATCCAGCCTCGTAAACCCAACAATCACCCAGCCATGTGACATGCAAGCCACTGCCCTGCAAAAACCAAAAAGAAGAAGAAGAAAAAAAAGACCCAAAATAAAATAAAATAGTAATAATAGTAGGGGTGGCTGGGTGGCAGACAGAGCATTGGCCCTTGAGCCAGGAGCACCTGGGTCCAAATCCGGCCCCAGACACCCAAAGATCACCCTGCTATGTGGCCCCAGGCAGGTCACCCAGCCCCACTTGCCCTGCACCCTCCCCCAAATAATAATAACAAAAAATGTGCTTCAGTCTTTGTTCCAACACCAATAACTCTGTCACGGGTGGATCACATTCTTTATGATAAGTCCATCACAAAAGTTACTTCCATATTTTTCCAACGTTGCCTTTGCTGATTGCAACTCCCTCTTTTCTTATTTCTCCACTACCATGTACTATATTTTCTCTCTCCTTTCACTCTGACTCTGCTGTAGGGTCGCTGAGTGGCACAGCAGACAGATCCCTGGTCCTGGGGCCAAGAAGCCCTGAGCCCCCCATACCACCCCTTAGGCCCAGAATCCACCTGGCCCTATGGTCCTGGGCAGGCCTTCCAATCCCAGCCCCTTGCATGAAGTAAAAAAGAAAATGTGTTATATCTGACCACTCTCCCCCCATGGTCCATCCTCTCCTCCTTTATTCACATCCCCACCCCTTCCCCCTGCTCCCCCCCTCCTTCTTACTCCAGATGTCTATACCCCATTGAGTATATTTGCTGTTTCCTCTCCTAGCCATCTCTGATGAGAGCAAAGGTTCCCTCATTTCCCCTTGCCTCCCCCCTTCCATATCATTGCAATAGCTCATTGTAATAAAAAGAATCTTATTATGTGAAATATCTTGGACTATTCCCCCTCTCCTTTTTTCTTTCTCCCATTCCATTTCCCTTTTTTTCTATTGACTCCATTTTTATACCATATTTTATCTTCGAATTCAGCTTTCTCCTGTCCTTCAACTATAAAACTACCTACTCTATTGACTGAGAAGGTTCATATAAGTATTATCAGTGTCATTTTTCTATGCAGGAATACATGCAGTTCATCATCATTAAGTCCCTCATATTTTCCCTCTCTCCTCCAATTTCCATGCTTCACCTGAGTCCTGTATCTGAAGATCAAACCTTCTGTTCAGCTCTGGCCATTCCAAAAGGAACATTTGAAATTCCCCTGGTTCATTGAAAGTCCATCTTTTTCCCTGGAAAAGGACATTCAGCCTTGCTGGGTAGTTCATTCTTGGCTTCATTCTAAGCTCTTTTGCCTTCCGGTATATTGTATTCCAAGCCCTATGAGCTTCCAATGTAGTTGCTGCTAAGTCCTGTGTGATCCTGACTGCAGCTCCATGATATTTGAACTGTGTCCTTCTGGCTGCTTGTAATATTTTCTCTTTGACTTGGGAATTCTGGAACTTGGCTATAATATTCCTGGGGGTTGGTTTTTTGGGATCTCTTTCTCAGGGGGATCGGTGGATTCTCTCCATTTCTATTTTGCCCTCTGCTTCTAAAATATCAGGGCAATTTTCCTGTAGTAATTCTTTGAAAATGATGTCAAGGCTCTTTTCCTGATCATGACTTTCAGGTATTTCAATAATTTTTAAATTATCTTTCCTAAGTCTGTTTTCCATATCAGTTGTTTTTTTCAATGAGATATTTCACATTTTCTTCTAATTTTTCATTTTTTTGGTGTTGAAGTATTGATTCCTGATTTCTGGTAAATTCATCAATCTCCCTGAATTCTATTTGTTGTCTGAAGGATTTGTTCTCCTCAGAGAGTTTTCTTATCTCTTTTTCCATCTGGCCAATTTTGTTTTTTAAAGCATTCTTCTCCTCAATAACTTTTTGAACTGTTTTATCCATTTGACCTAAGCTGGTTTTTAGCATGCTATTTTCTTCAGCATTTTTTTGGATTTCCTTGACTAGGCTGCTGACTTCATTTTCATGTTTTTCCTGCATCTCTCTCCTTTCTTTTCCCAGTTTTTCTTCCAACTCCCTCATTTGATTTTTAAAGTCTTTTTTGAGCTCTGTCATAGCCTGAGCCCAATTTCTGTTTTTCTTGGAGTCTTTAGATGCAGGAGCTTGTGCTTCCTCATCTTCAGACTGAGTATTTTGATCCTTCTTGGGCTCATTTGCAAAATATTTCTCTGCCCAAGGCCACACAGCTAGGTAATTATTAAGTGTCTGAGGCCGCATTTGAACTCAGGTACTCCGTACTCCTGACTCCAGGGCCGGTGCTTTATCCACTGCACCATCTAGCCGCCCTGCAAAATATTTCTCAACAGTCTTCCTCTTATTTCTCTGCTTGCTCATTTTCCCAGCCTGGGCCTGGTTTTGGGGTGCTTTCTGAGCTTTTGGGACACTCCCACAAGGGTCTCAGTGTGTGAGGCTCTGTCCTCCCTCCTGGTCTGTGAATGACCATAAGTGCCCCCCTCTGCCACGGGGCTGAGGTGGGGGTCCCCGTTGTTCTATGTGGGGGCCTAGACTGGGATCAGGATCTGAATGTGGTCAGAGCCCCAGAGTCCTGTTCCAGGGGCAGAGGACAGAACTGGGCAGTCTCTCTTCACTCCCCTCCCTCAGCTCAATGGGCTCATGCCCTGGGGGCTCCTGCTTACCGGCTCATCTGCTTCTGTTTCCAGGTTTGGGCTGCGGAAAGACCATGCTGCTTGCTGTGTGCCCTGAGGGCTGGGCTCCACGTGCTCGCTCTGGCAGAGGTCCCCCGCTGTTCCCCCACTTTGTGCCCTGTGCTCCCTGGGGTGCAGCTCAGGAGACTGCCCAGCTGCTGTGAGCTGAGGCTCCCAGCGCCCTGGGGCTGCCTCCAGGAGGCTGAAGTTCTTTCGCTCTGGCGCGCCACCCGGTGTGCCGCCTGCCGGGCCACCCCTCCGACCCTGGGGAGCAGAGACTTTATGCTCTTTTCCAGGTTACCTTGAATAGGAGAACTGCCTCACTGGGTCCCTTTGTGGGTTCTGTCTCTCGAAAGTTTAGTTAGAGTCCTTAGCTTATGAGTTTTTTCAGAGAGCCCCTAAGACTCGATCCCTTCTTGTCGCCATCTTGGCTCCGCCCCTCCAAGATCTTTGTTAAGAAAATCCCAAATGAAGTCACAAAGGGTCAGACACAATTGAAACAAACAACTACAAGAATAGTAGCATCTTGGGTACACAACACAGTATTTAACATAAGGGATAGAATCGTGGAACATCAAACATACTCTAGAGATCATCTAATTCAACTTCTTCATTTTGTAGATGGGAAAACTGAGGTATAAAATGGGGAAGAAATTGCTTGAAGTCACTCATCTACTGAGTGACAGTCAGTTTTAGAATCCCAGTCTTATGATACCAAATCCAAAGTTCTTTTTGGTCAGGAATCATGGACAACAGAAACTTCATTAACATATACATATATATATATATATATATATATATATATATATATATATATATATACACACACATATATGTGTGTGTGTGTGTGTGTATTTGTTTTGTGTGTACATTTGCTTTATTTGTTCAAAAATGTGTATATATGTGTGTATGTGTACACAATATTTCAAATTGGAATCCTTGCTGAAGATTAATGAAGAAATGAAAATTTTTCTTGAGAATAAGAAATAGCATAATGACTTGTACTCACAATCTATCCTCTTCAATAATTTATATCTGTAAAAGTATTATTGGCCTTTGTGATAGTATCCCTTTTTCTTTTATGAATAAAGAATGCTTATCCTAACAACAAAACAAAACTCAACAGATTCTTTCCTGATATTCACTCCAGGGAGAATTTTTGCTTCAGTAGACCAATGAACCTCTTGGAAAGAAGGGGTTATAAGGGGGGGTATTGGTGAAAGAATATGATAAATGTGTTGTGAGCTGAAGGCCTCTATACTCTTTGGCAAATTTGTATTTGGAGACCTACTATTTGGCTAGAGTGGAACCAAGATTGGTACCTGTGGGGCCATTTTCTTGTAAGTATGATGCTGTCAGTTCAGGGGGCTACTACCTGAGGGAAGAGATGCCTAGGGTTTTATTCAAAGAATTGGACTTCACATTGGAATGGATAACTCAGAGCATAGACTAGAGAAGGATCCCAATCATTTATGCCTTTTTCCATGTAAATGAGTCTTCTATTAAATTTATAAACCATGACAATGAATAGAGAAGCAGATGGATAGTGATAATGTGGATAGAAAAATAACCTCTGTCAGGATGATCTAGGTTTAAGTCCTAGTCCTAAGGGCAAGCACAGGAATGCACAGGTTTGCTTATTGACAGTTCCCTGTATCAGTCAAAAATTATATACTATGCAAGAGGCACCACTCTCAGCACTGGGAATAAATATAAACAAAAAGAATCATTCTCCTCAAGAACTTATATTCTAAGATGGAAGACAATACATAAAAGAAAAGTGAAAATACAATGGAGGAGGGGAGGAGAAAGAATTTACCTACCAAAATAGTTCAGAGAAATGTGGTCTCAAAAGAAATTAAGAGATGTGATGCCTTTATTTGAGAAACCATATATAAAAAAATTTCCCCCATGTTCCTTCGGGTCTTGGCTACATTTGTTTTATTTGTTCAAAACCTTTTTAATTTGATGTAATATAAATTATCTACATTACACCTTACACTGCCTTCTATCTATTGTTTATTAATAAATTTTTCTCTTATCCATAAATCTGATAGACAAAATGTTCTATATTCTTCACATCAGTTGGAAAATGGCTGAACAAACAATATGATTGAACACTACTGTGCTATAAGAAATGTTGAGCTCAGGATGATGCCAAGATGGAATAAAGACAAGAACTTGTCTGAGCTCTCCCGCAAATCCCTTCAAATCCCTTTAAATAATGACTCTGATCAAATTCTAGAATGGCAGAACTCACAAAAAAATATAATGAAGCAATTTTTATAGCTCAAGAAAATTTAGGGGGTTAGCAGGAAAGGTCTATTGTACCAGGATGAAAGAGAAATGCAATTCAGTGCATGCCAGGTTCCAGCAGACCTGGAGCAGGTCTTGGGGTGACTGAATCTATGCAACAATGGTGGTTTCCAAGTGTCAACCCATAGTTGGTAAGGTGATTGGATGATGAGTCAGAAAGTTTATAGGAGTCCCTTTGATGGACTCTGTTGCTTTACCTCTTCTTTGGTCTGAGTTCCAGTCATAGGTCTTAGTCTCAATAAGAGGAGGAGTGCTAGTACAGAAAGCTTAAAGTCACAGGGAAGCATGGAACTTGGTCACAGTTCTAGGCTTGAAAAGAGTGCTGTGATCACTTATAAACTAGTGCAGAGTACAAGAAAATAACACATACCTTTCAGATCACATTATCTTGAAAAAGGCCAAAAATTTGCAGTTCCCAGAATCACCTTTGAAAACAGCTACACAAAAAACCCTGAAACTTGGGACAGTGCCCCTTCCACTTGAGAAGCAGATCTTCTTTTTAGTAAGAGTTAAAAGTCAAGAAATAAACTGGAAAGTGAACAAGCAACAAAAACAAATCCTGACAATAAAGTTATTAGATGAAGAAGATCAAAACACACACTCAGAAGAAGACAGAAGAAGTCAAGGCTCCTGCATCCAAAGCCTCCAAGAAAAATATGAATTGGTCTGACTATGGAAGAGCTCAAAAAGGATTTTAAAAATCAAGCAAGAGAGGTAGAGGAACAATTGGGAAGAGAAATGAGAGTGATGCAAGAAAATCATGAAAAAAGAGTCAACAGCTTGTCAAAGGAAGATCAAAAAATACTGAAGAAAATAACATCTTACAAAAACAGAATAGGTCAGATGATAAAAGAGACACAACAATCCAATGAAAAGAATGCCTTGAAAAGTAGAATTGGCCAGATGGAAAAGGAGGCACAAAAGTTACTGAAGAAGGTAATTTCTTAAAAGCTAGAATTGGGCAAATGGAAGTTAATGACTTTATGAGACATCATGAAACAATCAATCCAAATCAAAAGAATGATCAAGCAGAAGATGTGAAATATCTCATCAGAAAAACAGCTGATCTGGAAAATAGATCCAAGAGAGATAATTTAAGAATTATTGGACTACCTGAAAGCCATGATCAGAAAAAAGAGCCCAGACACCATTTTTTCAAGAAATTATCAAAGAAAACTGCCTTGATATTCTAGAACCAGAAGGTAAAATAGAAATTGAAAGAATTTGCCAATCAGTCCCATCTCTCCCCTTAAGAGAGAGAGGTATGCCATTAAGATGTCTTAATAAAAACCATTTTGAAAAAAGAATCCACCAATTATCTCCTGAAAAAAAAGATCCCCACATGAAAACTGCCAGGAATTCCATAGCTCCTAGATAAAAGAAAAATTGATGCAAGTATTTGACAAAAAAGAAACAATTTGTAGTCATAATCAAGATAACAAAAGATTTAGCAGTTTCTGTATTAAAGGATCAGAGAGCTTGGAATATAATATTCCAGAGGGCAAAATAGCTAGGACAACCATGAATTCCCTACCCAGCAAAACTGAGTATAATCATTCAGGGGAATAGATGTAGTCAATGAAATAGGAAAATTTAAAATATTCCTGACAAAAATTTGACTTTCAAATACAAAATGCAAAAAAAATTTATAAAAGTCAACAGGGAAAAGAAATCATAAAGGATTTGATAAGGTTAAATTGTTTACTCCTATGATATTTATAACTCCAAAAAACTTCCTCATTAATAGGGTATTTAGAAGGAGTATACATAGACAGAGAGCAGAGGTGTGAGTTGAATGTGATAGTATGATTATTGAAAAAAATAAAATTAAGGAATGAGACAGAAAAATACACTGAGAGAAAGGGAAAGGAAGTGGTAGAATGAGTTAAATTTTCTGACATAAAAGAGACCTGAGATTTTATAGTGGAGAGGGAAATGAGGGAAGCAGGAAGGGGATCTCATGAACTTTACTCTCATTTGAATTGGTTCAAAGAGGGAATAATATGCACATTCAATGGGATGTAGAAATACATTTTACCTTACAGGAAAGTAGGAAGGGAAGGGAGGACAGTTCAGGGGAGACAAAGTTCAGAAGTAAAACACTTTTGAGAATGGACAAGGTAAAAGGAGAGAGAAAGAATAGGATAAAAAGGGGGAAAATAAAATGGAGGAAAATAGATGTTAATCATTACTGTGAAAAAAATTTACAAGTTTTTCTGATAAAGACTTCATTTCTAAAACATATAGAAAATGGAATCAAATTTATAGAAATAAGAGCCATTCCTCAATTGATAAATGGTCAAAAGATATGAACAAGAAGTTTTTAGACAGAATAATCAAAGTTGTCTACAATCATAAAAATTCTTTAAATCTCTATCGATGAAAGAAATGCATTTATAATTGCTCTGAGATGCTACCTCACAGCTATCAGATTGACTAATGTTACAGAAAAGGAAAATTACAAGTATTGGAGGGGATGCGGGAAAATTAAAACACTAATGTATTGCTTTTGAAGCTGTATAGTAATTGGGTAGTTATAATGCTCTCCATTGTGGAGAGCAATTTGGAACTATGCCCAGTGAACTATAAAACCAAGCAATATTCTTTGACAAGAAATGCAACTTCTAGGTCTGTATTCCAAAGAGTTTAACCCCCCCCCCCCCAAAGAAAAGGACCTATGTGTACAAACAGCTCTTATTATGTTGGCAAATAATTGGAAATTAAGGATATGTTCATTAGTTAAGGAATGGCTGAACAAGTTATGTTCTCTTGCTCTATAAATATATATATTTGTGTATATATATATATATATATGTATATAGTGATGGAATACTATTATACTTTAAGAAATGATGAGCAGAATGCTTTCAGGAAAAAAAAAACATGGAAAGACCTACATGAACTGATGCAAAGTAAAATGAGTAGAACCAGGAGAAATTGTACACACTAACAACAATATTGTATGATGCTCTACTATGAATAACTTACCTATTCTCAGGAATACAATGATCCAAAGCAATTCTGTAGGACTTATGTTGAAATATGCTTTCCATTTCCAGAGAAGGAATTGGTAAGAGTATGAATACAGATCAAAGATACTTTTTCTTTATTTTATTTTCCTTGGGTTTTTTCCCTCTGTGTTTTCTTTCACAGAATGACTTACATGGAAATATGTTTTGCATT
Source organism: Macrotis lagotis (assembly GCF_037893015.1). Lineage (NCBI taxonomy): Eukaryota > Metazoa > Chordata > Mammalia > Peramelemorphia > Peramelidae > Macrotis > Macrotis lagotis. Next base: position 87,870,880 of record NC_133661.1, on the reverse strand, counting down.
GACTATGCATGTATAACCTATATCAAATTGCTTGCCTTTTCAATGGGGAGAGGGAGGGAAGAAAACTCAAAATTTGAAAAAGCGTTAAAGTTATTTTACATATAATTGTTAAAAATGAAATATTAAATAATAAAAGAAGTGATGAGTTCAATGATCTTAGAAAATCATCAATAGATTTGCACAAAATAATAAAAAGTAACATGAGCAAAATCAAGAGAATATTGTGTTTTTTTAGTTTTTTTTTTTTGCAAGGCAAATGGGGTTAAGTGGCTTGCCCAAGGCCACACAGCTAGGTAAATGATTAAGTGTCTGAGACCAGATTTGAACCCAGGTACTCCTGATTCCAGGGCCGGTGCTTTATCCACTGAGCCACCTAGCTGCCCAGCAATATTGTTTTAAAAACAACTTTGATCAACTATGTCATTTTGATTATCATAACTACCCAAATACCCGATGAATAGAACTATATGAAGAATAATTTTACATATACATCCATCTCTACATCTATGTGTGTGTGTATATATATATATATATATATATATATATATATATATATATATAATATACATTAAACACACAGATATTTGTGTCTAATGATAACCAACTCTAGAGTGGGGGGCAGGGGAGGAAAGAAAAAAAGGAGGAAAAAGGCAAAAAAAAGAGTTACAAAAAAAAAGAAATTAAGAGATGAGTGATCTAAGTGTCTTGTTTAAAATGGAAGCTCTGGAAAGAGTCATCCAGTTGGAAGGAGGTGCCCAAGCAGTGAAGGTACTCCTGAAATGTGAAGTAGAGAACTAAAGTAATCTTTCAGAATGAAGAGGTCTTGCAAAAACTTGCTAAAACAAAAAATTAAACTGATTTCCAATTTCTAAACCTTACTTTCTGTTTTATCTCCAGGCCCTGTAGAGTTGGTATATGACTTCTAGCAAGCAAAGTGCCACTTTCTAAAAAAAAAAAATTCATCTCCTTTGAGACACTGTGCACAGTACATAGAGCACTAGACTTTATGATTAAGAATTTGGGTACAAAACCCACTGAGTTGTGTAACTGTAAAGCACATAACATTTCTAAGCTTCAATTTCCTCATCAGTAAAATAAGGGAATTGGATTTGATAGTGTCTTCTAGAAGTGTATCTATGAGCCTGTGATCATAATCTATCTTTCTTAAGCACACATATCTCCATTCAACTCAATTTACTGTAAATGATATTTTCCATTCTCCATGTTGTTAAAAGGTGGACAAGATTAAAAAATCCAATAACATTCTACTCAACCATCCTGTTTAAGATTAATTTCTTCTTAAAAAGCAGAGAAAATACTAGCTAAAGAATATTTTTGTCAAGATCCTGTACAATCTTACTAATATGACTTTGAGAAACTTCATTTAGCAGGTTTGAATACCTTAGTTTCCCTTTCTGTACATTAGAGATTATTTTCTTGCTTTGTGAAATTACATAATACATGAAAGAAGGATGGCATATAAATTCAAAGTACTAGTATTTCTAGTTATTCTTAAAACTGACAAATATTATTTAAATTCATGTTGTATGTGGACTTCATTAATCTAGCATATTAACAATATCCTATTATTGGGTAAAAAATAACCTGTGGATATTTAAATGTCTAGAAATATTACCTTCTGAATTATCCCAAATTGTAATTGATCCCTACTTCCCATGAGATGTCCAATTAGCATCCATGTTTCTAACAATGATCATTGTCATCATTATTACTAGTTTCAAGGAAGAAACAGTAGGGAGAATTTGTTAGACTGAGAAAAACCTGCTTTAACTGAAATAACATACCTTTGATCCCTTCATCACTTGGGACTTGTCTGACTGTATAGTCTGTGATGTTACATATCTGTCAGCTAAATCAGAAATCCAAATACAAAACTGAGTACTTGGGAGCGTTATGTGGATTTGTGGCACTCCCTGGAGGACTTTGGGTACTTAACCAATGAATGTATTTCACTGAGACATAAATACAGTATTTTCATCTGTGACAGATATGCCTATAATCTGACTCTAGTGAGGGTCAGGTTATTGAGTCTAGTTTTTCTCAGAGAAATTTGCTGACATTTCTGAAGATGAGAAGTGCCTCAGAGCATAAGGCAATGGGCAATGTGTATGAAAATGAAACTGGCATCTTTGGTAGTCACAATGTTCTGGACCGGGAAAAAATGGATACCATTTTAATCTGAAACTAATAGTTTCTCATGTCCACACAAACATAACAGAGGAAACCCAGTAGATTTCTAATGGGTGGAATTGATGGAAAGATAGAAAAAAATCATAGGATCACTTATTTAGAGCTAGAAAGGACATGTGTTATAGAAAACTGAGCCTTAGGGAATCAATTATCTTGTCCAACCTCCTACTGGTGGTTGAGAAAGATCTGGGATTTGAACCCAGATCCTGAGCAGAAATGGGGTTATGTCTATACTGGAAAAAAGGGCCAATGCCTCCTTTCATGCATCCATAAATACATAGCTTTTTATTTCTCTTTGACATTCTACCTTCCATTAGGGTATTTCTCATCTCCTTATTAGATTATACACTTTGTGAGGACAGACACTAAGAATTATTATTCTCTCCTGCTGGGCCTAAAGCATAGTAGCCACTCAATAAATGTCACTGCAATGATTCCTAAAAATATCCTTCATCTGCTATATTCCCAAGCTGCCTCATAACTGGCATCACTAGCTTTAGCCTCTTTCCCCTTCAACTGGTCCTGTAAAGAGCAGAGAAGGACACTTGATTGTAGGAAAGAAAACATGGCAGCCAGTCCAATGATTCATTAATCAGAACATCATATGGTTTAAAATTTTACAATGTATTTTTATTTCTTTAAATAGTTTCCAATTAATATTAAACATTTTAAACCTTTTTTTATTTTAAGTTTTAAATTCTCTTCCTTTTTCTCATCCTTATCTCTTTCTTGAGAAGGCAAACAATATGGATATTGATAATACATTTGAAGTCATGCAAAACATATTTCTATATTGGCTATATTGCAAAAGAATACACACACAAAACAAGAAAAAAAATGAAAAAAGCAGTTTCAATATATATATATATATATATTCATAGTTCATTAGTTCTCTCTGTGGAGATGGATAACATTTTTCATCCTGTCTTGGTTCTTTATTTTGACCACATAAACTAAATCTTCCACAATTGATCATCACAATACTATACATCCTATGACTTTAGACCTTAGAGAGCTTCTATTACAACCCTCTTCCTTTACAGATGATGTGTTGAAGAAATTTTCTCAAGTTTCCATGAATAATGAGTTACAAAGCCATAATCTGAATTCATTACACAATGCCATATCCAGTGGCTGGGTCTCAATCTGGAATTTCAAACTGGGGAGTACTACTTCATATTTTAAACCAAAGATGGCTGAGTCACTTAATTTTGACTTTATCTTCCATGATATTTGGGACTAGGATAAGCACCACTTTCCCTGGATTACAGTTTGTGTGAGTTTCAGAACTCTTATTAATGTCAAATTGATTTTTACCTTTATCCTGTCTTCTGGTATATATTCAGAAGTCCATTTCTGGTTTTTCTGTTGCTATACTGTTCTATATTTGTTCACCCTTCCTACATTTATGTATCTTGGGGTATCCAAGAACCAAATAATCTCTTCAAATATGATTTTCCTTTTAAGCATCTATCAAATGTTTCTTTATAATTAAATGTCTTTTTAATTTATAGATAAGCTCATATTTACAGTGTAATTCATTCTAGGCTACATCTTGAACCTTTAAAATTTTTTTTTGCAAGGCAATGGGGTTAAGTGGCTTGCCCAAGGCCACACGGCTAGGTAATTATTAAGTGTCTGAGACCAGATTTGAACCCAGGTACTCCTGAATCCAGGGCGGGTGCTTTATCCACTGCGTCACCTAGCTGCCCCCTTTAAATTTGTTGAACATGTCACTTCATTCCTTCCTGTGTTTTCTGGTGGGTGCTAAATAATCTTATATCATTTGAATTTTCTTTGCTTTATATTTTAAAGTTTTTCTCTTAGTAACTTGCAGAACTTGTTTTATCTGAATTGAATTATTAATTTCAGACGCCATGTATTATAGTATGCAACTTTGGTGGGGTTTTTTCCTTCTGGAGATATAAGAATTCTTTTAATTGATAGTTCATTTTCTGTGTTCTGAAGTTCTGGGCAATTTTCTTGTATTATTTATTGCATTGTGCTCTTCAGGATTTTTTTTTACTTTTGAGAAAGCTATAATTCTCAGGTTATTTATACACATTTTATATTTAACATCAGTATGTTTTCTTTGACTAGAGAGCACATTTTCTTTTAATATTAGTATTTTGTTTCGCTTCTCTTCTTTTATACTTTCTTTCACTTCTATATATTTGCATTCCCCAGTCATTTTTCTCTTTTTTTCTTTAGAGAGACTTATCATTGAAAATTCCAGATTTTCTATTCTGTCAATTAATTTATATATATATATTATATATAGGCTATAAATTCTGCTCTCATAACTATCATCTCGCTCTTAAACTTCCCAGAAATAGTGTGTTATGGTTCTGTTTTGCTCATATTTTATAGCAATCTCTATCTTATCAAGTTATTTTTCTTAATTTTCCTGTATTTATTCATAGATCAGTTAGGAATTGCAGTGGATAGGGGACTGACTGTACCTGGAGTCTGGGAGGGCTAAGTTCAAAAATGGCCTCAGATATTTACTAACTATCTTGCCCTGGGCAAGTCATTTATTTCTGTTTGCCTAAGGTTCCTTATCTGTAAAATGAGCTAGAGAAGAAAATGGCAAACTACTCCAGTATCTCTGCCAAGAAATTCCAAAAGACAAGTTTCAACAAACTCTAAATCTAACAGAGTTGGATACAACCAAATAACAACAACAAATTTATTTATGGATAATCTGAATTTGTTTATTAAATCTGGACATCATATTTCCTTCTGCTGTAATGTTTTTGGTATTGATTCATCTGTTTATGTTTAAGTTCTTTGAGTTTTCTTTTTCCTAAAACTTTGGTAATTTACTTTCTTTTAGCACTGTGTTTTGGATTCCCTTCTGTTTCGTGGTAGTTTCCTTGGGGACTGGATCTCAAAATATTTCAGCTTCCTCTCATGCTACACAATTCATGACTAATCATCCTAGGGCAGCTAGGTGGTATAGTGGATAGAACACTGGTCTTGGAGCCAGGAGGATGGGAGTTTGAATCCAGCCTCAGACATTGGACACTTACTAGCTGTGTGACCTTGGACAAGTCACTTAACCCGGCTTGCCTTGCATCCAGAGCCATTTCCAGTCATCCTGGTTCATATCTGATCACTGGACCCAGATGACTCTGAAGGAGAAAGTGAGGCTGATGATTTAGCACAGCATCTCCTCACTCCAATCCAATTCATGTGCTTATCATGGCAACACCTCCCTGATGTCATGGTCTCCTTCAAGAATGAAGAAACATCAATCAATCATCATCAAATATCAATCAATCATCCTAGGTCTCCACCCCAAGTGACTTTGGTGGGGACAGACTTAGTCCAGCCAGATGCTGGGCTCTTTCTCTCAGGCTCAGTGCAGTGATGCACAATGCCTCTCTCCTTTTCCTCCCCAGTATCTTGTTTCAATTTTTCTGTTCCTTGGTTTTCTGATTTGGTTCTGGTGTCCCTACAGCAGGAGTGTGTTCTGTATCTAAGACTCTGGGAGGAGGGAGATGGTATGGAATGGAGCTCTATTTCAAGCCTAAACACATGTTCTGCCCCTTTCCTTCTTTTCCTCCACTCTCCTTTAGAAATCTATTTCAGCATGTAGCACTGCTACAGCACAGCCCCTGAGAACTCCACAAACTTCTATAGGAAACAGGTGGCAATGGGGGCTGGTAATGTTGGAACCTTACTCTTGTCTGGGTTGAAGAAGAAGCAAAGTGTAACCATCTGCTAAAGTTTAGAAATCTTCTGAACTTTTAGAGAGGTGAGAAAATTGGGGAGGAGAGTGTAGAATAAGATTAGGAGGGTTTGGAAGAAGGTAAGGGAAAGGACTTTAGGGGAATAGGTAAAATAAGGAATAAGGGGATAAGGGGAAAAGATAAGCTAAAAAGGAAAGGGTAAAAAAGAAAGGCTGAGAAGAAAAATAATTTGTCAAATTTATAAGAATATGCATAATTCCCCAGCTGATAAATGGTCAAAGGATTTGAACAGGCAGTGTTACAATGAACATAGATGTTCATATCACTGGAAAGAGAGAAGGGTGAATGTGAAATGGTGTCAGATTTTGCTACATCCTCCTGAAGTAGGTAAGGACAGCCTCCCTTTTTGTAGCATGCTGGGTAGTAGGGGAAGGGTTGTTGCATGAGTTCATTAATTAGATTTTTAAACCTTCTTTTAGATCCTGGGTTTATAGACCATGGTGACAGCTGAAATTGTTTTATGTTTGGTGGGTAATTTTTGTTTTGTAGAGGTTTGAGAGATTGCGATGATCAGAGAAAATAATTAGTTCTTTGTCTTGTTGGACACAAGACCTGAAAATCTCCTGAGACCGGATTTAGAATCAGGTTTTCCTGAGGAGACCTGACATTATATCATCTATATGCTGACATAAAGCCTACTTTAAATTATCCAGTATTATGACAGTTCAAGATATAGTAAGTACAATTGTCATCTATTCATGATTGGCTGAAAAAGTAGATCCTATGGGAGTTCAGTTCAAATTCTCTTAACAAACATTAAGTTTTTCCTATGCATCAGGAACTGTATTAGGAAAAGGGACTACAGGGGTGTAAAGGCTCCATTCAAAGAGCTTGCATTCTACTGAATTCAAAAGGAAGAAAGACTGAACCCTATTCAAGGAGCAATTATAGAACTCCAAGTCAGCAGAGCTGCATTCCACTTGCTGTGAAACCTTGATCAAGTCACTGGACCTTTCTCTACTCATTTCTTCACTTACAATGGATTGTAACACTTGCACTCCTTACCACATAGGGTTGTTGTAAGAAAAGCTTTTCCCAAACTATAAAGTATGATTTAACTATTATTGTTATGAATATTACTTGACTTTGTATTCTAGAGTTACTCTAGCCAATAGGAAAATGTCCATGGTGCATGGCACCTTGAAACTAAATCTCTTCTTTTTAATTCCAAGTCTTCTTTTCCATAACTACACCAGTAAGTAATAGATATCTTGAGACTTCAAAAGATCATAGGAGGACAGATTCAGAACTGGAGGTCTTCATTTCATAGATGAGAAAATGGAAACCACTTAGGAGAAATGAAATGCTTTGCCCAAAGTGTGTGTGTGTGTGCGCGCACTGGGGAGAGTTTGCATTAATTTAGCTATGCTCTTATTCTTTATAAAATGGATGTAGGTATGTACTACTTGGATTAGAGCTTGAGTTTTATTGGCATGGGATAGAACAAAGCTTGACGGTTGCCTGCTAGTCTGCCATCTTTCAGTTCTATGTCTGAAGCCAAGCTCTCTAGACTAGATTTACCAGGATATGGTTCAGGACAACACTAGCTAGTAAATAAAATTGCTGAATGTGAGGGTCTACTCTTTCATTAATTATCTGAGTGACCTTAGGCAATTCCCTTGAATATTTATTCATACCACACTTTTGTCTAAATAAGTGAAATTTTAATGAAACACAATAGTTTCTGAGTGAGGCTCATGAGGTCTTTAGGATTTGAAAATATGACCGAGGAAAACTTATGATATTTTAGGGTAATCTAAGAAGTAGGATGAGAAAGAGCCTATTAAAGGAGAAAACATCAGGTAAGGATAGTTCTTTGGGGTAAACAGGATAGATTATAAGGATCCATACTCAATGATTTAAGAAACAATATACACAGGGAGCTCATCTGATTCTCAGCAGCACTGTGAAACTGGTACTGGAAGTGTTATTCTTGTCTCTGTTCTATAGGTGATGATATTGAGCTTCAGAGAGGTAAAGTTAGGGATAGTTGGCATCAGCTTGAACTGGCTTATGATAACTGATAGCTCGATTTTCAGTTTGAGCAGCTCAGCCTTGCAAGTTGTCAAAGATCACAAATTTGGGTTCAATTTCTTATTTTGTTGATTGTTTAGGCTTAAGAAAATGATGGAGAAAGTGTTAATAATGCAAATTCATCTTTATACTATATCCTGTATATATTTCCCCCAACAAAGTTAGTTGTTAAATGTTGATCAGTACAGATTTATCTAAGGTCACCTAGTTTCCTGGAAGTAGTGCTAGGACTTGAGGTCAGGTCTTTGTACTCCATGTTCACTACTCTCTCTACTATACCACATTGCCTCTTAGAGTATTGCTCTGGAATAAGATGTGATTGAAAACAAGATAAAAAAAAATCCAAGTCATTTGCCTTCCAGTACACTTGGGAAATGTTTTGTATTAAAAAAAAGAAAAAGATAAAAAAGACTAGGGCAAAGTCTTTTAATCCAACTATCTTGGAGGTACCTACAGAGTGAAGGTTCCCATCCCAGGGTTTTCCAAATTGTTCAACAGCTTTTGAATAAATTATATCATGAGATAGGAGGTTAAATACTCAGACTCCCCTGTGTTAAATCAAGCATATTTACAAATGGGAATTTTAATTTATTTGGAACTTAGTTGAAAATCACTACTTATCAATTCAATTAATTCTTATCTTGTACTCATAGGATGGTTGGCCAGGGTGAAGGCTTTACCTTAACTGCTAGAGCTTAGGTGAGTTCATGATAAAGTTTCTGCTTACCCTATAGGTCTGATTTGTCTATTGGTACTTGAGTAGACCTTATTCTGAAGATAGGCAGGTGACTCGCCTGTCTCATACAATGGACAATATTCTAGGCTTTTAGAGGAATACTGTGAAGAATTATTTCTATCATTACACTTTCCTTTTCATTTAAGAAGCTTCTGTCCTTTCAATATCCTTTGAAGAATATGCAAGCTGTTCTGTGGCAGAAACTATTATTAAAATGAAGCAAAAACATGAAAGAAAAAGAGAGAAAGGCATATGGCAGTTGGACTTGTTTCAATGTTGCCCCACCCTCCATCTCTCAAACATCCCCCCTCCCCCCCCCTTCTCTTTCAAATCTTAAAAAGACTAAAAGCGGTTTAGTCCTTATGGAAAAAGTAATTACACTCGAACCTGGCTGACATGTGAAACACAAATCTGAGGATCACCTAACCCATCATCTACCATATGCTAAATTGCTGGTTTTCCCCTCCTACTACCCATCTTTCTTTGCCTAAAGTGACTTTCTATTAAGTCAACATGCAGGGCCTAATTGGATCTTTGACTGGTGTGATATCTCACTAATTGATCTGTCATTAGGAGCAATCATAGAAATGCCAGTCCAAGTCCCTTTAGCACACAGATTCATGAACCACAGGCAAAAGATAAGGTTGAGAAGAGGAAAACTAATCAGCATTGCTCAAATTTATTTTGTCTTGAGGATGATGATGGGAATAATCATAATAAGGCAATCTTATTGGATAGTAGATGGACTGCTAGACCCTGGAGACAGGAAGATCTGAGTTTAAACTCTGCCTCAGATACTTATTAGCTTTGTGACCTGGGGTATATTATTTGAACTCTGTTTGCCTCAATTTACTTAATTACAAACTGAGAACCATAATAGCACTTACCTATTTTTGTGTAGATTAAATGAGGAATGTTTTTAATTTGCTTAGCACAGTGTTAATAAATAGAAGTCATTTAACAAATGCTTGCTTTCCTTTCTCTAGTTTTTATTCTATTATCTCCCAACTGCTTGTTGTACAGCTCTAACCAATATCAGTGAATAGAGCACTGGACCTGAAGTCAGGAAGACCCATCTTCCTAAATTCAAATCTGGGTTCAGACTCTTACTAACCATGTGACCCTAGGCAAGTAACTTAACTCTGTTTGCCTCAATTGCTCACACATAAATTTTTGGAGAAAGAAATGGCTAACGACTCCAGTATCTTTGCCAAGAGAACTCCAAATGGAGTCATGAAGAGTCAGACAGGAATGAAATGACTGAACAAACAACCCAACCAGATATCCCCTAGGCATGTCCTGATCCATTCTAAAAATATATTTGAGTTTACAGATTGTATTTCCTTATTGACAAAGACTGTTTTCCCTTGGGTCCTGGTATTTCCATCATTTTACAAAGTTCTTTGCACATAGCAGATTTTGGTAAAATCCTCACTGGATTAGTTATGTGTTTTTTCATTTTAATAATAGCTGATGGTTTAGGAACAAAACAAAACATTATAGAGTTGATAAAAGTTTTCATCTTGTGATTAGTACACAAACATAGGTTATAATTCTATTCTGTAGGAATTTGGGACCCTCAAAGAGAGTTTCCTAGAAATCCATGTGAAAATGTGAAAGATTATTGATTTCATCAATATTTCAATCCATATATGACTCAGCAGGTAAGGTTAAGTGATGTGCCTAGGATCACATAATTAATAAGCATCATCAAGTTTGGAGTTCAAGGCTTCTTGACTTTAAGAACTTTCTGTTGCCTTCTCACCTCCAGAAATAATAACTATTTTATTAAGGAGAAGAGTCAGCATGGCATAGAGTTGATTTCAGAATCAGGGGTGCCTAGGTTCAAGATCTGTTTCTAATGTACCCTGGATATGATCCTGGGCAAGCACTTAAACTCAATGCTGCTAAAAATAACCCTTTAGGTCTATAAGTCATGGAACAAATACTATACTTTCATCTTCAAATGCAAGTCTAGTCCTTATCTCGATAATTAGGATGTGTTACAGTGTATAGAGCACTAGCTCTGGAGTCAGAAAGACCTGAGCTCAAATCCAGGCTCATAAACTTGCCACTTACTAGCTGCATGACCTTCCAGGGTCATCTCCAGTTGTCTGATTCATACCTGGCTACTGGAGGAGAAAGTAAGGCTGGTGACTTAGCACAGCTTCCCCTCATTCAAATCCAATTTACTTGCTTGTCATGGCATCCCCTCCCTGATGTCATGGTCTTCTTTGAGAACAAAGGACTAACAACATCAACCACAATAATTAGGATGTGTTAAATACAGAATAAACTGATAAAGATATTACCAAAGGAGAACTCCTATCCACTATTCAGCCTAGCTCAATGATGACCTCCTCTGTGGATCTTTCAATAACCACAAACAAGGCCTTATTAAGTTCTAGGTACTATGCTAAACACTTGACAAATCTTGAGAGGATTACTGTGGGGGAAAGTGAAGCAAGCAGAATTTAAATGACTTATCCAAAGGTTACAGAGTTAGTAACTGTTTTTGACTGGATTTGAATTTGTCTTTATGAGTTTAGTCTCAGAGTATTACCTGCCTCAAAGATTCTACCTCTACTCTCAAAGAGAACAACACATAAACACATATATGAAAGGAGGGGAAGAGACAAAGGTAGCCTGGGGCCTGATAAATAAAATCTGGAGTGCAACTCGAAGGGGAATGAGGCATGGTTGGCATTAGCATTCTCCTTAAAATGAGGGTCTGAGAAGAGCAATTCAAGGAAGGGCAGGGGGAAGGGGGCAGAGGCAGAGATAGAGAGACAGAGACACAGACAGAGAGACAGAGAGAGAGAGAGATGGCCACAGGGGTGGAGCTAGAATATATATGGCACTCTAAGGATTATGAAAGGCCTTTCAGACATTATGCCATTTTATATTAATAGCAACCACAGGAGGCAGATATATAATTGTATCCATGACTTGCCTAGAATGATACAACTAGTAAGTGCCTGAAGTACAATTTGGACTCAAGATCCCTGTTTCACCAGACTGACAAAGGGGTTCAGTAACTACCTGCCTTTGAAAGAAGCCTAGGGCTAAAGTTTCTGTAAGGTCAAAGCTGACTCTACAGGGAAGGAGTATAGGGGTCAGTCAATGAAGACAATGTTATCCCTTCCAAAGTAGAGTGGGAAGGGCCTTTCCAGTGTAGACATCAAGGAGTCTGCAATGATGGGTGTGGGAGTGAGTGGATTAAGAGAAGAACAGGTACATAGGAGACCCAGAGACTCTGACACCCAAGAGTACCCACATTTGCTCTCTGAGCTACATCTTGCCCAGGATATTATTTTACTTTGCCAGCATGCTTGGAGCTGTTATCTTGTTCAGATTAACAAATGATTGGTGACTGTCAATTCAGGAGCCCAGGGCTCAGTAGCCCTCAGCCTTTCTCCATCCAAATAAGCCTTCACCAGCTTTGGACCATGCACCAGGGCTCCAGCTCTATTTCCACCTACCCAAGAAACCTGGCTAGACCCTTCAACTGCACTGGTCTCCTGTACTCTCTGAGACTACCTTTCCAGTTAATCAACAAACAAAGATGCTCTTCAAACTTTTGACTCTCTTCCAAGCACTGGGGTTACAAAGACAAGAGTAAAACAGTTCCTGTCCTCATGGAGATTACATTGGAATGGAGGAGATGATGTGTGCATGGATTTATATAAGATACATGCAAAGTCAATACTATTCAAGGTAACTTAAGAGGAGAAGACATTAGCAATCTGGGTGGTTGGAGGGTACAGTTAAGACCTCCCTCAAAAAGTGGCAGCTTGAGCAGAAGCTTGAAGGAAGCCAAGAATTTTCTGTAAGGACAGCCAGTTCAAAGGCAAGTTGGTTGGGTTGTTCTTGTCCTTTCTGAAGCCATACTGGTTTCTATGGTGTTTACCATCTTCCTGGTGAAGGATAAGCCTATTGAGGAAGATTCTGGCAAGAACCCCTTCAGCAATAAGAAAAAGAGAAACACCCTTATGATTCCCATAGGACAATCTATTCACTTTACCTTTATAAAGAATTCTTGAATTCCTGGGGGATAACCTCTTCATGTCATATGATCTGGAAAATTTTGATCAGTTTTTGGATGAGCAATGAACCCCCCCCCCCAGTAAATCTCAGCTGGAATAGAATCAGCACCAGGTGCTTTGTCATAGGAGTCTAATGGCATTCAAAACTTCTTCAGTTGGGACTTCAGCTAGGGATGGATTGACTTCAACTTGAGGTAAAACAATGGTTTCTCCATTGATTGATGATGGTCTATTAAGAATACTATGGGGGCAGCTAGGTGGCACAGTGGATAAAGCACTGGCCCTGGAGTCAGGAGTACCTGGGTTCAAATCTGGTCTCAACCACCTACTAATTACCTAGCTGTGTGGCCTTGGGCAAGTCACTTAACCCTGTTTGCCTTGCAAAAAAAACCTAAAAAAAAGAATACTATGGAAGAAATATGGATCTATATTTAGCATGATTATAGATGTAGAGTTTATATTACATTGCTTTCTGTCAGGGAGAGGAAAGGGAGGGAAAAAGCAAAATGTAAAAAAAAATCATTGTTGAAAACTTCCGTTACAAGTAGTTGGAAAAATAAGTAAATAAACAATAAGAACACTATGGAAGTGTTCTGCCCATTTCTCTAGGATCATGTCCCTATTACTAATCAATGTGGCTCCATCAGTGTGGATGTGGTTGAGATGCACCATATGCCTTTGGCCCATAAATAGTCTTCAGTGCATCATAAAAGCATTTTGGATTGTTACCATGGGCATACAACTGAATTTCATCTACCTTTATATTGAGCCAAGAATCTTACATCTCTAAGCTTCACTTGTACTTTACTTCTCATGGAATTAAATGCTGCCTTCTTAGAAATGGATGAACTATCCTGTTGGTAAACCCTATGTTGGGCTCCCTATTTTTTTCCCTTTAGCAGATTCTGTATTTTTTTCCATCATTTTCATCAAACCAATCTCGATGTTTGCAAGAGTTCTGACCCAAATGAACAAATACAGTGCCATACACCAAATTTCTAAAAGCTGCTTACTTTTTTTCTGCTCAACTTTTCCTCCAAGGTAGCAACAAACTGTTCCCTCTCAGAGAGACTCTAATCTCTTGTCATTAATTCTTCTAATGTTCATTTTTCCTTGGGGCTACTGCTTTGGTTGAATGTGAATATTTAGAGAGGATAAGTCTGCAATCAGTCCAGCACCCTGCACCACACATTGCCTTTGTCACTCTCTCATTCTATTTGTCTCTTCTCCTTACAATCACATAGTCTAACAGATGCCAGTGTTTGCTATGAGGGTACATACAGGAAGTTTTATTGCATTTAGATAAATGGAAGACAGTGTTTGTCATGAGAAGGTCATGAGATGCACAAGTTTCCAGTAGTAGGTGACCATTGTCCAACAACTCCATCCCTCCCAAGTACTCTTTGCTATGTCTGGTAGTCTGAGCTTACTCAAGCATTAAAGTCACCCAGAATTATAAGTACATTGATGATAAGATCTCCAGGTCTTCATAAAATTTTTTTAACTTCATTAGGGTTTGTTGTGATTGGAGCATAGGCACAGATGATGTTTTCCTGCAAATGTCAGTCTCATTGTCATGATTCTGTCATTGACTCCCTTTGGCAGGCATACAAACTTGTTGACTAGATTAGTTTTGATTGCAAAACCTACCTCAATTTCATGGTGTTCCCCTTCACTGTGGCCACTCCAGAAAAAAGAAAATTCCACTCACCATTGATGCATGGAATGTTCACATACTCATAGACAACATAAGTTCCAATAGACCTGAAAAACAAACAGCTCTTGTTGCAAGAGAACTCAACATGCATTCAGCTCTGACTTTAGTAAGCTAACCCTCATTTGCCAGCCTATTTCACTCAGGGCTGCTATTTTCAGGTCTTTTGGATCTTGTGTTGTCTATGAATATGTGCAATATTCCATGTATCAGTGGTGAATGGAATCTTCTTTTAAGAAATTTTTGTACATTTTTTTGTGTGTTTCAACTACAGTGTGGGATCCCCCCTCTCATAGTAATCTGCCAGGGTTGGATAAGCAGACAATTTTTAGGGCACCTTTTCCAAATCCTTTCTCATACCAGGTGGGGAGTGTGATCCTTAAAAGGCTTCTCAGACATGCAGGGGGCTGCCAAATCTCACTGTTGTTTCCAGTTAGGAGATAACTCTATGCCCTGGGCCATGTGTATGTAAGGTTGTGACTACAGCTATCCACACTTGCTGCTTCATCACTTGCCAGTCTCCATAGGACTTTGAAATAGGAATGATAAAATACGGTAAAAATATTATGATTCATGCATAAATTGTATTTAAGTGAGGTAGAATTGCACAAAATCATCTGCCTCACTCTCTCTTTCAGAGTCATCTTGATCCAATGGCAAGATGGAGTCAAGACCAGTTGGTGATGGCTCTGGATGCAGTGGGTGACCTTGGCATCTTTGATATTTAACCAAGCTCTAAACCTTCCACAGAACCTTTTTCAGCTGTTGGAATGGCCATTGGAATGAAGTGTTCTCATCCACCCATTCCACCAGTAGAAGACTTCACATGCTTGGGTTAGTCATTCCCCACCCCAACTCACCAATAAGTTACTCCCTCAGTTACTCTCAACCTCTCAACCTGGTTTAACCCATCTGCCAGAATATTTCACTGGGGTGTGGCTGATATGCATGCTATAGCTACTTGGAATCACAAGTGAGAATTAGGTGACTTAGGTGGTCATCAAAGGTGGAAAGTAGCCCTGAAAAGGGGTTGGAAGCCCTGACACCTGAGGTACTAGTCTTCCTTGAATACTTCCTACATTCCTCTAGTAGTTAGGGTGTGGAGATAATAGGGAGCCACTGAAGTTTTTAGGAATAAAGCCACCTTTTATCCTCATCTAATGTTCACCTGACCTGTGTAAGTGAAAACTCTGATGACAAGTCTTGGAGCATTTACTTTTGCACCTCCCAGACCTTCAATATTTGTCAACATTTGTTTAATGGAATGGAGGATATTGGTAATCCCCTCCTTCTGGATTCTTTGTGTCTTTTTGAAGGTCAACCCTTCTCCCTTAGCCATCTGTAATCCTTGAAATGTAAAACTCTTCACAGTGTGTCTTCTTTCTAACATTTTCATTTTCTTACACATAGCTAATCTCCTGGCACTCTGAGGTCCCAGTGACGTGCTAGTCTTCACATTAAAGCTCTAGGTTATAATTACTTGTAAAAATCTGAGAAAAATAAGAGGTTATGGTATTTAAAATAGCTTTCAGAACAGGACTAGTTATGTGGAAAGAGTGATAAATTTGGAGTCAGAGGTCCTGGGTTTAAATTCTGGCTTTGTCACTTAGTGATCTCTTTGGGACTGAACAACAACAATGATCTAGCAGTTTCCAGTTTTTCCTTGTTCATCTCACTTAGATACTGTTGGGGAAAGTGGTGGTGGGGGGGCTTTTTCTTTCTTCTCCTGCCAGTCTGGGAGGAGAAGGCCCCCAGAGTTTCTGGCTATTTACAATTGCTTTTTACACTCACTCTGAGTCAATCTGACTCAACAATGACTAAATGAGGTTTGACTTGGGACCTATTGTTGACCAATCAACGAGAGCCAGAGTAATTTTGATTTAAAGCATAGTTCATTAGCCTATAAACCCCAAGATATCTTTTGAGTTTCAGTGATCAAAAATTTTACATTCCTTGAGGAAAGGACAGGATGGGGCAGGGAAGGGAATGCAAGGGAAGGAGTTTTGTTGCCCGGTTCTAGTCGAGCTCCCAGCAGATTAAGTGATACAGATATTCATAACTTTTATTTGCCCTTCATTCTTGAAGAAGACCATGACATCAGGAAAGTGATGCTCTGACATGCAAATGACTTGGATTGAAGTGAGGAAAGGCTGTGCTAAGTCACCAGTCTCACTTTCTCCTCCAGAATCATCTAGGTTCACTGGCCAGATATAGATCAGGAAGACTGGAGATAATCTTAGATGCTGGGGAAGATCTTAACTTTTTTAAACTAAGGTATTTTCCAGGTCTTGGTTTGACTGAAGCAACATTCATTCGGTGATTAAAGCTTGGTAAGAAATGAGCCAAAGAATGGTCTCTTTTACCTAATTAGCAAAAAAAAAAAATTCTTTTTCTGTTTTTGACTCTCCCTGGCAGGATCATATTTATGTCATATAAAGAATTTGGTTGGATTTCTTCTTTTGCAACTTCTACAATTTATATTCCATATTGGAATTAATTGTTCTTTGAAAGTATGATAGAATTAACTTCCAAATCCATTTGGTCATGGATCCATCCTCTTCACCCCCTTTAGAAGTTTATTTATAGTTTATTTAATTTCTTTCTCTGAAATTGGATTAATTTAAATTATGTATTTCTTGTTCTATTAAATTGGACATTTTGAGTTTGTGTAAATATTTATTACTTTTGAGTTGTGGATTTTTGGCATGTAGCTGGGTAAAATAGTTTCTAAAAATATCCTTTATTTTTCATTTATTGTAAATTAATTTTTTTCATATGATAACTTACTTTTCCTCTCCTCTTTTAAGTCAAATTAGCTAATGGCTTGTCTATTTTATTTTTTCAAACCATCTCCTAGTTTTATTTATTAATTCAACAGGTGACTATTCTATTGCATTGAAGATATGAAGAATGACAAAAATCAGTTCCTACCTTCAAGGAATTCACAATCGGGGTGGCTAAATGGTGCAGTGGATAGAGCACTGGCCCTGGAGTCAGGAGTACCTGGGTTCAAATCCAGTCTCAGACACTTAATAATTACCTAGCTGTGTGGTCTTGGGCAAGCCACTTAACCCCCATTTGCCTTGTAAAATCCTAAAAAAGAAATTCACAATCTAATGGGAGAGACAAAGTGCAAACAACTATATTCCAACAAAGCTATATATAAAATAAATTGGAAATAATCAATGGTAAAAGGTACTGGGATGAGGGCTTCCTACAGAAGGTGGAATTTTAGTTGGTGCTTGAAGAAATCCAGGGAATCCAGTGGGTGATGAGAAGGGAGAGGATGAGAGGAGAATGAAAATGCTTGGGGCCAATATTCTAGGAACAGCTAAGAGACCAGTATCAATGAATTGAAGAGTCTATAAATGGGATAAGATATAAGACCACTTGAAATGTCTGTGAGTGTTGGGGAGGGTTCTAAAAATCTTAGAATGCTAAACAGAGGATTGTGTAATTGGTCCTGAAGGTGATAGGGAGTTATTGGAGATTATTTATTTATTTTAATTTAATTGGAGATTATTTGAATTAATTTATTAAATTAATTGATTTAATTTTAAATTAATTGATTTATTTTAATTGATATTTCATTTTTCCAATTACAAGTTATGGAAGTTTTTAACATTCATCAATTTGAATATTTATAAGTTCACATTTTTCTGTCACCCTCTCTTTTTACCTCCCTCCCCTTAGCAGTGAAGAGTGGTAAAAATTGTACAATGTGCTTTTGTGTTTAACACATTTAAATATTAGTGATTTTGTATATAAGGAATTAGGACTGAGGGGAAAGAAAGAAAACCATGCATTAGGAAGGAAAAAACATAAAAGAAGTTTTTAAAAAGTGAATAGAGTATCCATTCAGATTCTGCGGTTTTGTTATTTTTCTTCCTCTCGAAGTGAATGGCATTGTCCATCACAGGTCTCCCAGGGTTATCCTAGATCTCTGAATTGCTGAGAGGAGCTGCATTCATTATTGTGGATAAATTCAAAATATTGTTGGTAATGTGTACAATGTTCTTTTGGATCTGCTTCTTTCACTCAACATCAATTGACGTAATTCTTTCCTTGTTTCTCTAAAGACGGATAAGTCATGGTATCTCATGTATTCTTTAACATTCCTTAACAGTATTCCTTAACATTCATATACCATAACTCATTCAGCCATTTCCCAATTGATGAACATTTTCACATTTTCCAATTCTTTGCCATTACAAAAGAGTTATTATTAATAATTTTGAACACGTGGGACTTTTCCCATTTTTATGATTTTTTTGGATATAGGCCTAATATTGGTATTGCTGGATCAAAGGGTTTGATCAGTTTTATTAAGTAGAGGGGTGTTCAGAGTTGTGTATTAGGAAAATCATTTTGATAGTTGAAGAGAGGATAAACTGAGGTGGAGAGAGACTTGTGGCAGACAGACCAATCAGAAACAGTTCAAGACTGAGGTAAAAAGGTATTGCACCAAGGTATGGCAGTATTGGAGAAGAGAAAAGATTAATTAGCTGGGATTTGGCAAAAGGTGTTTGAGGGATTTTAACATGTATATTAAAGCACCCAAATATAATGCCAGGCAACCAAGACCTGGGAAAGTGCATGAGGGCCTGCTTTAGAACCCTATTTTTCAGAAGCATAAAAAATTAAGTTAAAAATGAATTACAAAGAATAAAATCAAATAAATATGACCTGCATAGACATGTACTCAACTTTTTAATAGTTTACAAAATAAACCATTTTTTCAAATTTGTCATAAAATATATAATAATCATTAATGTTAAGACTGTGACTGTAATAAATTTAAAAATTCATCCCTCTAAAGGAGTTTGATGGTTACCATCAAAATACGCATTGATGTTACTTCATTGTATGTATAATGGTATTTTAGGATTGGTGTATTATGCTACATAATGTTATATTAGAGGCTGGATAGTTTATGTATAGACTAAAATATTTTAATTTTATTCTTTTGCTCTTTATATATTTAAATAAGTATATAATTGTAAATAATAGTACAAAAAAATCTCCTAAGGCATAATATAAATTTTAATGTGAAAATATTATTATAAGCTTATTTGAACTATTGGAATATTTTATCTTATGTCATTTTCTTAAATTATATTTTGATGTATTTTAAATATTTAATAAAGTTATTATTGTTTTAATTTTAAGATATATAATTATTGTATTTTGGTTTTACAGAATAGGGTACCATGAAATATTAAAACAGAATCAATATAGATTATCTGGTTTACTTGTACTTCCAACACAACAAATAATATTTTTTTAAAAAAACAATGTAAACGTTAGTCGAAGATGCGGCAAAATTATCTTTAAAATGATCTATTTCATGAAAATGAATATCATTATCAGGACCTTCTGTGAAGGACATTTTTTATCTTGAAACATGCCCCCCCCAAAGTTCTGATCTATGATAAAGCTTTTATTTATTCACATTTTATTCTTTGACGCATTGCAAAAAGGGCAACATTATCAATTTTTCTTGGAATGTATATTATTGATGATTGAAAGTGGACAGTTTGATGTATTCTGATTTCTGAGTTTTACCTATGAAGCTATGAATGTTTGTATAGTAGTGAGAGAATGTGAATTAATATATGTAGCAATGAAGTGAATTGTCTTAGAATATACCATTTTCCTGGAATATGTGAATATTATTCCAGGAGGATGAAGGATAAGGAATTCACTCTTTAACTATTAGTGGTCCTACACTTTACATATGGATTTTAGCTAGAGTGGTTTCACTGACTATAATTGACAGTCTTTTCACCTCTGTATAGTTTAATATTTAAAATCACAATCTTATAAAAAGGTAAATGGTATTAGCTAATTGTCTTAAATCATCACTGATAAATATACTTTACCTGAGCCCATGAATTTTGTAATACACTTTTGTTTGTTTTTGTTTTTGCAAGGTAATGGGGTTAAGTGCCTGAGGTCACATTTGAACTCAGGTCCTCTTGACTCCCGGGTTGGTACTGTAGTCATTGGGTCACATAGCTGCCCCTTGTAATACGATTTTAATCATATTGTTTATGTAGAGAGACTGAAAAATATAGGTATATATATTATATATATATGTATATACACACATATGTGTATATGATATGTACCCAGTACCCCACACTCCCCAGGGGTGACCTTAACACTAAGGTTTGGATTGAGAAGAAAATTGTAAGTTAAAAATTCCTTGAGTAGGGAGGGAAAGCAACTTGAAAGTTATTAGGTATTATGTTTAATAGAGAACCAAGTTTCCAAGAAAACTCAATGAGAAGAGATGTGGGATGTTAATGATAGAGCAGGGTATCCTTTCAAAAGGAGGGTTCAAAATATAGGAACTGGGAATATGTAAGGCTAACCTAAGGATGAGAAGTAGGGGTTAGTATTGGGAAAATTTTTTTCCCTCTTTTTCCTTCCTTTCTTCTTTCCTTTCTTCCTTCTTTCCCTCCTTGTTTCCTCCCTTCGTTCCTTCTCTCTCCCTCTCTCTCCTTCTTCCTCTCTTTCTCTCCTCTCCTTTCCTTCTTTTCTCTCTCTCTCTCATATATATATATGTATATATATATATGTATATATATATGTATATATATATAATAAATGAACCACAGGAAGAAGGAGTTTTGTTATTATAAGAAGAGTCCTTTTCATTATTTGATTGGATTCCTTTGCTACATGACCAATCTACTTTCTTTTCTGATTGTACACTTCGTGCATAATATGCTTGAAGTTTCTCCTGTGAATATCTTTGTTGATAATATATTGTCTGTTAATTCAGTCCTATCACACATCTTTCCATTGTCCTTTAGGTGATATGCAAATTTAATTATTTAGAGATTGTGACATATCATATTTCCAAGTCTCATGGGATCACTGGAAGAAAATTGATGTTTAAAAGACAGACTTTTATTTCAAAAAGAAGCTTGATATCACTAAAAGGATCATGCATTTCCCATATATGATCAAGCTCACTTTCTTTTTCCATGTAGAACCATTTACATATCCATGTGTTGTGAACACACCAGATATATATAATAGACTGTTCATTCAATCGCATAACATAGTCTACTTGATTTTTCCTTCATGTTAATTGAATTATTTTATGAATCTCTTTAAGAGGTTTTACACTATTCTAGATATCAGTGAAAATAATGCAATGCCATCTCCAGTCAGGAACTTCTGGAAGATCTTACCATTAGAAGATTTTATTAACTTCAAGTCTTATAGACCTAGTATAAAAAATGTTTTGATAATACTATTTCAGTACAATTGGTTTCCTTGGTAATCCTGCATATTTAATTATAGGCATTTAAAAATTTTCTGAGAAGGGTTCCATAGACTTCACCTAAGGACCTAAATGGGTCCATGACAAAAAATAAAATTGTCCTCTACCCTTTCTCCTTGTACTGACACCATCTATGACAGTGGCAAACACTTTTGACAAAAATATATTTCCTTGTTTCATCCCTTGCTTGATGATAATTGGAGGGTCATTGAATTAAGTTATCTTTGTTTGTTTCATCTTTCAAAGAATTTTATGTGATTTTACCATACACACAGGATTAACATTTTAGGAGAGAATCTGCAAGGTATCATTTTATTCTACCAAGTTAATTAAAAAATACTTAACAAACAGTAAATGCATCAGGGCGCTTCAGGACATGACTGGCAACTTTTTTCTGATTTCAAATAATGTACTTTTAATGGTTTGGGGCATTTTCCTTTGTAATTTCTTGAAATGTACAGTTCAAGCTCTTCTCAAATTTTGATTTAATATTCTTAAATTTTTTTCTGTTCTCCATATCAGTTTTTAAATATCAAATATCTTAGATTCTTTTTTACTTTTTTAATATTTTCATTTCTTTTATTATTTCTTATTGTCTTATAACTTCCATTTGGTCTATTTTAATTTTAAGGAGACTTTTCTTTAGTTTACTACTTTATCTTCTAAATTATTCATACTATTTTTAATTCCTCTGGAGCTTTTATTACATTTTTTGGTTTCTTTTTTAATTCTTCTTGTATTAAGGTGGTCTTTGTGAAAAATCTTCTCTTTTAGTCTCTTCTTGCAGCTTTTATGAATTTATTCTCTCCTCTTTGGATCTATAATAATTCTTTATAAAGGTTTGGTTTACTTAATTTGTCCAGCCTTACTTCCTGAATTTGGGCTTTATGCCAAGGCCAGGTTCTGTCTCCTTTTGTGCTTTGGGGTCAAGCATGGTCTGTTTTCCTTGGTCTTACCCTGGGATCACCTGGGTCACTGCACTGACCTCCACCTCCCAGGGTTAAGCATCCATACCTTTGAGGTTCAGAGCATTGGATTTTCAGGGCTTTCAATGATATCTCAGGAAGAAAAGACCCAGTGCTAATGATTTCAGAATCCCAGTCTGAGGATTACCATGGTTAAATGAATCACTGCCACACCTGAACTGTTTACTGTTCACTATGATTCCCTGTTGCTTCTAAGGTCTCTGTGGTGGGATTCCAGTCTTTGTTCCTTGGTTTTGCTGTGAACTGGCTGCCTTTTTTGCCTGTACTGCATTGACTTTGATTGGGGAGGAGGTGGAGAAAGAGGGAGACACTTTCCTATTGTTCTATGGGTTTGTGACTGACTTTCTGTGTAGTCCTTGGATAGCAGAAATTACTTTCATGGCTTATTGGATTATTTGATGATTTTTTGGTCTGTGTGTAATTTCACAAGTCTACTAGAGTTGATATGATATGGGGAAGTGAATTTTTTCCTTCCTCCATTTAAGCAGTCAACATTGTAGCATGGTCCTATATTTTCTATGTCTGTATTTGACTGTAAAAAATGTGGTTTTCTATGGAAGAGTATTTGTGAATACTTCCTTATTACCTTCATCAGGGATGCCCTTCCTATATGTATAGCATAAAGCACAAAACCTTTCCCTATGATGAATCTAGGAGGCATCTAGTTGTTGTCCTCGTTCACCATTACTTATGATCTGATTTTGGGTAAACTGCAATGAATGAAATCAAGGAAAAAAGACCTCTCTCTCTCTCTCTCTCTCTCTCTCTCTCTCTCTCTGTATGTGTGTGTGTGTGTGTGTGTGTGTGTGTGTGTGTGAGAGAGAGAGAGAGAGAGAGAGAGAGAGAGAGAGATAGACAGACAGATAGACAAACTGACAGGGGTTTTGTAGAAAAGAGTCATGGATACATTTAATGATTACTTTTTATGTAATCTCAGTTGTCTTTTTGACTTTTAGAAGGAAACTTTTAGAGTTTCCTCTAAATAACTTGTTATTCTTTCTTTTATATATCTTGATTAAATAATATATATGTATATATATATATATATATATATATATATATATAAAATGCACACACACAATTCTCAATGTCTTTAAAATTGTGTCCTGTTAAAAATCTCTTTGTAAACATGTTTAGTTCAACACTCTTTTCATCTTTATCTTCTCTAATACAAAATGTGATGTTTCCCTGAGAACAAGAGAAAAATTAGTTTGTGAGAGTCATCTAGATAGATCTTTGGTGGCCTAGTAGACAGAGCACTGAGCCTCAAGTAAGGAAGACCAGAGTTCAAATTTGACCTCAGATACTTGCTAATTGTGTAATCTTGGACAAGTCACTTAATATGTGCCTCAATTTCCTAAACTGCAAAATAGGGATAATAAGAGCACTTCCTTCCAGGTTGTTGCAAGGATTAAATAAGATAATATTTCTGAAGCACTTAGCAGAATCTATTCCACATGGAAGATGCTTAATATATGAGCCAGACCCTATTTTAAATGAATATTTTTGCTTCATGTAAACCAACAGTTCATTATTGATGCCTTATCTTCTGCTTCCCTATAAGAAAATATGTATATATTGTAAAGCTGAAGTAATTCAACAACATTAATAATAGTTATTTTAGTTTATATTTGTAAACTTTTTACAAACAAATATATACTTCGCAAACTTTAAGATTTGCAAAGTGCTTAACAAATGCTGCCTCATTTTATTCTCACAACAATCCTGGGAGTTATATATGTTATTGGCCCTATTTTGCAGATGAGGAATTTTGATGAGATCAGGGAAGTGACTTGCCCGGGATCTTGTAGCTAGGAAATGTGTGGGGAAGGATTTGAACTCAGGTTTTTCTGACTTTAGCTCCAGCACTCTATTCACTTTCAATTAATTTGCCTCTAACAAATATTGACTAAATTTGTACTGTGTACATATTAAACTGTGTGTATCTATCTCTATCTCTGTCTCTATCTCTATCTCTATCTCTATCTCTATCTCTATCTCTATCTCTATCTATCTCTATCTCTATCTCTGTCTCTATCTCTATCTCTGAGAGAGATAGAGTTTGGGATAAAATATGGTTTCTGTCTTCAGCTATTGTTATTATTGTTAAGTTCTTTATCTGTCATGTCTGATTGGGGTTTTCTTGGCAAAGATAATGGATAGTTTGCAACATCCTTCTCCAGCTCATTTTACAGGTGAGGAAACGAGGCAAAGAAGGTTGTGACTTGCCTAAGGTCTAAAGAGTTGCAAATCAAAGTTATATGAAGTTAGAAGGCAAGATTTGAGTTGGGCTTTTTCATAAATGGACAGTTATTCAGTAGTCTAGGAGCCAAAAGTATTAAAAGCAGACAAAGCCATAGAAGTCAAAAATAAAATCCTGATCAGGGGACAAAGTTCAGGAAAGACAGAGGTGGAGAGACAGAGGAGACAGAGACAGAGATAGAGATAAAGACAGATATACAGAGACAAAGAATCAAAGATAGATGGAATGGCTGGAGTGTGGAAGACTTTGAATTCAATTAAATTCAGCAAACATTTATAGAATGCCTATATTTGTAATATATTATGTTTACTGCTAGTCATACAGATTTAAAAATAACATAGCCTCCATCTGAAAGTATCTTATAATCTGCTGGGGGTGATGGTAGGTACAAGATGGACAGAGATAAGTATCTACTTACAATGTTTGGAGTAATGGGTGAAGGGATGTTCACAGGAATACTTTATCCTGATCAAAGATTCCTTGAAAATGCAAAGAGGAAGAGAATACTTTAACTTAAGATCAGGGACAATTTCATGGAAGAGGTGCTATCTGGGCTGGACTTGAAGGAAGGAGATTTCAGTAGGTGAGGATGAGGAGAGAATATGTTTTTGATTATGAGGAATGGCATGTGTGAAGAAATAGAGGGCTGTGATCGTAGGGTGAGAGAGGAACAGATGAATTTAGAGAGTTTGGGAATATGTGCAGAAAATGTAAATTTGTTGTTTGTTGACTTAAAAAGTCAGTAGTGCT